>NC_086342.1:26803977-26869606 GCF_032445375.1 Bacillus rossius redtenbacheri
AATTCTCACTACATGTTTTTGTTTTACTTTAAAAAATTGGGTTTTTTATGTCGAAAAGCTTATATTTTTAGGTGACTATACAATTCTGCACCTCGTAGGCACACTGTGTTTAAAAAAAAAGTCACGAGAGCAGTTTAAATCATTTTAAATAGTGTCTTACTTTTTTAATCAACTATTTTTAACCCAAAATATCTTTTTTCTTTTTCCCCCTGTCATATCGTAGAATCTTATTGTTGTATGCCACTAGAAACAACGTCAAACGTTGTGTGTTTATGTGCGTGGTTAAAAGTGCATTTTGTCCAAAAGCAAGACCTTGAGAGGTGATAAACTGAAAACGTAGCACCCATAAAAAAAACTAACCAGCTTAAGACAACGTGCGCCGGTAAAAGGAAATTTCCAATTATTCACCTTTATTTATTACGTACTCAGCCGTAAAATTGTTTTTGCACGTTATAAATAACAAAGTAAGCGCTTGTAAGATATTTGAGAGATTGCAGGGGTCATTAACGCTACACGCGAGACTTGAGACACACTTATTTATGTCTTTTATGGTTGCGAAGTTACGGAGATACACCTTTATTACACTTAAAACACATATTCTGCTACTACATCATACATTGAAAATTTTCAAAAAACAAGTTATCAAGATAGAAAGCAGAATTAAGCTTTATCTAAATACAAAGAAGAAAGGTAAACATTACAAAAAAAATCGCTTTTGGCATAGCACACAGGCTTAGGTAGATTTCGAAATACCTATTTATTCTGGAAACTTCTATAAACTTCAGGAACAATTTAAGAACTTAACGTACGTAACATCCAAAATGATTGATAAAATATTTTCTCTTACTCCATGTAGCGAAAATGTTTCGAATGTCTTTAATTCAATGCATCCAGCATTGAATAGCTTAGAACGTATTTCATATTATGGCTACTAAGGTATTTATGAATTTGTTTGACCTTTAAACACAATTTTTCATGCGTTGTACTAATACGTAGCCGTATAGGTAATAATTTGCTTTCTACCAAGGTTAAAATAATATTATGATTATTTAAAATATATTCGAACGAAGTTGATAGCAAGGAAATAATGATTATTTTTTATTCCAACCCTGTTTTTATGGCAATAATTCGTTTCATTAAAAACTGTTTCAGTCAAAGGTTTTAGAAAATGTTTAGATCTTGAACAATAAATTATAAAGGATTGGATGGTATATCTGCTAAACAAGTTATTGAGTTTCCCCCCCCCCCGCCCCCGCCCCACCCCCCCCCCCTTTTCAACCGTGTTATTTTTCCACCCATTGCAGTAGTGGTTGGTTGTATAAAAAATTATTTTCACATGAAATTTGTAGATAATATAAAAAAAAACGGATTTAATAGTTTACATGATATGAAATTTATTATTATTTTTAATTGTACCCCTGTTTTTTCCCAACTATTGTAGTAATGGTTCGTCTTATCAAAAATTTAATAGTGTGTATATTAAGGGAGTTATAATTTTTTTCCCCTCATACCTTGTTTTTTTTCCTCCTTTTGCAGTAATGGTTTGTTGTATAAAAAAATTTCAAACGAAAATTGTAGACGATATTTTAAGGGCTTATAATACGGATTTAATAGTATACATGGTACGGAAATTATGAGTTTTAAAAAAAAAATACTATCCCTGTTTTCAGGGGCGCAACAACTAAATTTCCAAAAGGGGAAGGGGGGGGGAGGAATATACCTTTTAATAAAGAATCATCGATCCCCCCTATTGAAGAGGGGTACGGGGGTCCTCCCCCGGGAAAATTTGTATTTCAAGGTGGAAAATGGTGCTATTTAAGCAGTTTTATTATCAAAAAGTTGATTACACAGCACTTTATTTTCCCCGTTTTCCCCCACTTCAAGGTTTCAGAGGGGGGGGGGGGGGACAAAATATCCTTGTCCCCCCCTGTTGTTGCGCCCCTGCCTGTTTTTTTTTCAGCCCCTCGCAGCAATGGTTTTTCTTATCAAAAATTGTTTCAAACAAAAGTTTTAGTTAAAAATTATAACATTTACAAAAAATTAATAGATTCTATGGCGTGTCTGCTAAGGGAGTTGCATTTATGGTTGATCGTATCAAAAATATATTGACAAAAGTTTTTGCTATTACTTCTACGAGTCATATTATGGGAATTATATCAATTTTGTCTGTTTTTAAAAAAAAAAAAAAAAACATTCCCCATTTCTACCCCTTTGTTCTAATTTTGCCCATTAACAAACTCAACCGAGATTTTCCATTACTTTATTTTATGTATCAGTTTGGAAGTGATTTATGCAAAATAACGGCAGTTATCGTGTCCATAAAATGTGATATATATTTATATATAATCTTTTGAGTTGACGATGGTTTTGGGGACCATGGACCATAAAACGAAAGACTATAATTTTTTTTCCGAAAGTCGCACCACGGTTACGGCTACAATACGTAGTCTTTCTTCGAAATCTACCTAATAAAACAAAAAAAAAAGGCTAATTATAGACATACACGTGCTGGACAGAAATCAGCACTTAAAAAAATTCGGTTTTGCTAAAACAAGATAATAAGTAGGTAGTATTACATTAAAACCTATTAGCATAGTACCAACTGTACGTAAGACACAATTAGGGAGTGGAAATTCCTCGGTCATTTCGATTTAAAGGTGTACGATGCCCACATATTGTATCCGAATCCGGCTGTCGAACACTGGAAGGTGAAACGTTACGTAAAAATACGTGCCATTTAGCAGGGCGAGAGCCAGCGAGTGAGAGGGAGCGGGTGTTTTGGGGAGGAGGGGGAGAAATATCCCCTGAAATCTGGAAAAAAAATTATAGAAGCCCACCAACATAAAGGAAAGAATTTGAAAGCAAACAGCAGGCAAAGAGTTTCTATTCTCTCTCTCTCTCTCTCCCAATTCACTCGAAAGTGAAATTCTGCGAACATTCCTACGTGGCATATATGTCAATAACACCTACACGATACTCAGTGAAAATTAATTTCCGTGAGATTAGACCTATGCGATGTTACTGCAATCTGCAACTGCAACAAAACCAAGACTACTACAGATGAAGTTTCATGTGTGTCTTGAGTATTATTATTTTTTTTTTGTGGTGAACATATGACATTATTGCTATACATTGCTATCATCACGTAAAAAAATAGTATTTTTCTTTCATAATTTTCGTACTAGACTAAATAAAAGCGTGCCATAAAAAGTTTTTTTTTGGACAGTATTGAAATTTGGTATCGCAGTTAACAAAAATTAATTCGTTGGTCAGACATAGCAGGGCTAAATATATTAGATATTTGGCCCCATGAAGTTTGAAAAATAAATAAATAAATAAAAATATTCTCTTGGATGTGAGCCTAGAAATTAAAACGTGTTGTGCAGTTAGCCGAATATATTATTAAGGCTCAATCGAATCGATTATTTGATTTTTTTTACTATTAATTAAGAGATGTTCATGCACATATATTACTTAAGCTCTTTTGAATTTATTGCTAGGTCACTAATTTGCTCACCAGATATTTACTTAACGATATTTTTCGTGCTACAAAAAGGTAATGCAAAATAAGTGATCATAATTATGAACACTTGTGTACATATTTTTTGTATCGATGTTGTGTAACACTTAATAAATATCTGTTGAGAAAATTTGAAACGAAACACAAGATATCTAACGTGATAAATTTATTTGCAATTCTTAAAATACTGGTAATGACAAGAAAATGAAATGCCTAACCTTCATGACGTGTTAGACTAAGTCTTAAAAGTGTTGGGTAATCCCCGAATTTTTTTTTTCAGGTGAACTTAAAATTGTGTCATTTCAATGGTATTTTTAGTTTAAAAAATAAAAGCAAGTATCCAAAATATGATACAGGATCCTGATATTATCCGTATATGGTTGAGTGAGCACAGTGGCATATACAACATATTGTGAGAGGGTTGGTGATCGGAGGGGCTGTGTTCTGAAACTAATTTTTTTTTAAAGTCGTTTAGATATTATTTGTATTTTGTCTAGAGCAATGAGCGTTTACATAACTCAAGGTCATACTCTGATAGCCACAATATTACTAAAAAGTTGTGGTCTATTTTATTATTGCAATTAAAACTTTAAAAGAATTATGCTTTTATTTAAAAAAAAAGGTATTTCAGTATAAACGTAATTTTTTTAACGAATTAACCTTACGGTGGTAATTGCTTAGACAGTAGATTAATGTAAGAAAGAATTTTTCCCATGCCATTGTTTTGTTTTTCGTTGAGAAAATGTTACAAGTGCTGATATAAATTATCATAAACTTATTAGATGGTAAATACAAGATTATATCTGACAAAATCACACCATGAGTAATTTCCAGAAATGACGTCATAATGACGTCACACGTTGCTGTGGATGCAAGTAAACTCTGAGAGCAACGGGCTACAGAGGGTCGCTCGTAGAAGCTGCCGTGAAATGCTGTTCAGCGGAAACAGTAACTACTTATCTTCAGAGAATCGACTTCTGACATCAAAATTTAAATCGTAAGCATAACAAACAAATATTCTGTTGTCAAATTGTTTACGGTTTTCTGGAAATATTTTAAACTGACGTTTTGTTGGAAATATACCGTGAAACAGATTGAAACGACAGTTTACCACAGTAATCCAAATTCGATATTTTAAAGTTTATTTGTTTTTTTCCTAATAATACATTTGAAACAATGTGATTTTATCCATGAACATTTCATATTTAGCGCCACTAACAAATAAAATAGTTCCAGAATTAAAACGTTCATGCTGTTACTTGAAATAAATACGCACGTATTTGCCGCTATTGGTAGCACTTGCAGGAGCGTAGCACCAGTTTAACGTCACGTTATGGAGCTGTCGTTTCGATAAATAACGTTTTTACTTCATTGCCAGAATGGACTGACTCACGTTCAGCGTGACAAGGCCGAGATACGAGTAACCAATGAGTTCCTCGCGGGAGCGCAATGATACATAGCCGTGTTGGTCGCGACGCTTCCCCCACTCTGCCACCCTGTGACGAAGCCCAGGAATTTTGACGTGGCTACTACGTACTTGCCCGTTTGCCCACTCCGATTGCAGCAAACTTGGTGACGAGGAATACGTAACTGGTAAGTGCTCAGCTGAAGAATAATAACATCCCAGCATGCGGTAATGTTTGTCGGATGATTCGAGTGCGATTTGGTGCAGGAATTACATAGATAAGACCCTAAAAATGCTGAGCATCGTTTTAAGACTCGTTCACGAAAAGGTAGATAATATGGCGTCTGTAGGAATGATTGTATGTGTAAATTTAGATTTAAGCCCGACCATTTTACCTGGTTGTGTGTTGGGGACCCGGTACATATGAATAGTTGCATCGTCGGAGCAGTTTTTCGACTTCCGTTCCCGCCTGGTTTCAAGCAGGGGAAGCAAGTTTGTTATCTGTTGTAGACAATGTGCACGTCATTATGTAATATCATCTGATTTAAATCTGTAAATTTTCCACGGATAAACAGCGCGCTCGTAACTTGGGGCGTTGTGCTTGTGTTTTGTTTCCGCCCGCTGTGGCGATTGTGTTCTAATACGTGTTCAGTTAATTTATAGTTCGTGGAGATAATGTGCGGTTTTGTGGTTTGTGATATTCTAGGGCGTATCGTCCCGAGGAGATGGACAGTATGGTAGAGGAGAATGGAACGACAGGCAGCTCTGGAGGTGATCCACTAGCCCCCTCTCCAGGGGACAACTCCTCGTCGGTGGTTGTCACTTCGGTACAGAACAATTCCTCTCAGCACCATCATCTGGTAGCTGCTACCAGTATCGTGCATCTCACGCTCCCAACACATGTCACTAACAACAGTACCATGCCGCAGGTACAGGGGTACCTGTAAACCCCATTTACATCTTACGATTGCTTCGTGTGACCTATTCCCTATGACAGTAGTATACATACTCGTGTTGTCGTCCAGTAATGCTTAGATGACCATTCAGTTTTTTATTTTTACGAGATGTGCAAAGCTTTTTGTGCCAATTTCCTATGTTGTAGATAAACATAGAATATTTAAATTTTAAAAGCCTATTACAAGTTATGAGTAGGTACCTATGATTTTTAATTTATTTACAATTCCTAGATGTGTTGATTCACCCTTCTATCAAATTTTCTTTACCTTTTCTGTTATTTGTTTTGCATGTAATGCCTGAAATAGGGTAAGCAAACATAGTTAATGTAAATAAACAATGATAACATAACCTAAAATGTCAAACAAACATGGGCAACCTAACCTTACCAAGTAAATAAACATTGACTTTGCAGTCTTAACGTAAGTAAATACACAAGTTAATTTATTACTCATTGCAGAATCAGGCTAAACCTGTATTATTCACCCAAATTGGATTAAAAACTGTAAGACCATTTGATTTGTTAACTTCTATCTCAAGACACAATTGTTTTTAAAAAACTTAATTGAGTCATTACAATAAGATAAGCATCATAGTAACATCCAAAATCTAAAATTTATGTATATAGCACAGTAAATTTTGTTTTGAACTTTTTCGGTATTAAAATATTCTTGTAAGTATGATTGGTTTAGCTGTGCATATCTAATTCAGTAGCTTATTATATAATGATGTAGATGTCACTGCATCATTTCAAAACAGTGTGGCAGAAGAAATTAACAAATGCCTGTTTGTTATCATGTAGGAATAATCTGTATCATTCCTTAAAGTCTGAATTTTAATCAAGAATAGCATTCCATAACTTATTTTCTGATATAGCCTAAATTAAATATTATGTATACCTAACATCTTAGGGAATATGTGGCTCTGCTTAACTAGAATTTTTGATTTGCATATTAATTTGTAGGGCTTTTTTAAGTTAAAATTGTGGCTAAATATTCTTCTTATAAATGTTACAATTTATGTATAGAAAATTATTTATTTTTATTTAAAAAAAGATCAAATAACTGCCTTTGTTATGATCTGTTCAAGAACACAAACATTTACCTATTAACATTAATAGTAAAAATAAATATTTATGCCTGGCCAAATTATTGGTGAAAAAGTAATAGATTAATAATTTAGGCTATTAAATTGTTTGAGTTACATCCATAGTAGGTATATCTGTTGAGTAGTTGCTACAGGTAAAAAAAAACTTATTAACAACTAAAGTGAAAGATTAGGTCGGCTATATTAAATAATTATTTACAATGTAATATGTATTATTAACGTAGTGGGTGTAACCTGAACAACCTTTCATTATAGTGATTATACACTCATCTTTTTTCCCAGAAGACGCTACTCTGCAGAATTGTTGCCTACGTGAACAAACATATATCTCTGTGCTACCTTCTCAGTGTGTAGACTACTGTGTTTAACTATTTATACCAAAAGATCATAATGCAAAACTTAAATATTGGGCCTTAATATTAAAATTTAACCTACCAACTTATCTGTGTACTGCACACAAGCATGGTGATTGATTGTGCTATTTTAAATATTCCCTCGTTAATTTACTTACTCAGGTATAGAACAGCAGGTGTTTGTTCATGTGGAAATATGTTATATTAGTGGTACTTACAGTATAAACAAAAAGGTGAATAATTTTGTATTTAGATTGAATGCTTTATATACGGCTTGGAAACTTATCTAGCTAAATAATTATACCGTAATATAGGCTGACGCAAGTAGTTATCCCTGTTAATGTTGTACATACTCACTGAGATAAATACTTATAAATTAGTTTTAACAACATACAGTACTAATTTTGTGTTAATAATAACTTTAATATGCTGTATGTTTTTTTAAATTTGTGAATCTGAAGTTTGATTTAAAAAGTAACTATTTAAAAAAAGTAATACTTATGAGTGTTGCTCTTTAAATTATTTATAGACATGCACATTTACAATTACACATTGAAAATATTGTCTAAACACACGCTGGAAAAATATTTCTAGTTTATTTTTTAAGTCACTTGAGTAATATTTTATTTTTCACTAGCTTGACTCAAAGGTAATGCAAACCACTGCACATTTCATGTAAACAATACAACATGGCAACTGAAAACTGTTTAAGGGCTTGCCTACCTGTGTGCAGAAAAAAACATGATTTGAAAATTGCTCTAGATATAAAGACAGGTTGAACAAAGCGGTGTGTAGAGGGAGGAAAGATCATGGGTGGAAGATTCAGAGAGAGTGGAGAAGAACGGAAAGAGGAAGGCAATATTCCTGGTGAGGACGGGGAGGGAGTGGAATAGGATTGAGGGAAAGATACTGGATGTGAGAAGAGGAAAGGACACAAGGAAAAGGCTTCAGAAATAAGGGCGAGTAAGGGGGGGGGGGGGGGAGTGAATCCTTGCCATCGGGCAGAAGCCCAATTGCAAGTGTAACTAACAATCAACAAATCCAACCAATCGTCAACAATGTTTTGAATTATTTTTAATGTAGCTAACCTAACGTAGTCAACAATTCTCATGATGTAACTTAAGAGGGCGATAAAGGGCTTAATTTAGAGCTGTTTTAGTGGTCAATGCGACGGCAAGTAGAGGTCAAACCAGTTAATTCAGATGAATGAGATTTTTACACATCACTGAGGAAAGGTATAATGACTGATCCCAGTTGTAATAATGCGGTTAATGTTGTTATTAATAAGCAAAATTAAATAGTAAAAAGGTTTATATTAGCGCAAATTTGACAACTTGCAGAAAATAAAGTAATCGGAACAACAAAAAAGTAAAAACTGAACGATTTACATGTAACATTCTTTTATAGTATATGATTTTTGGAAATAATTATCTTCATACAATTGCGAATTACTTGCACACGCGTAAGTCACTGCACATTCATGTTTGAGCTAAAAATTTGCCACTTCACTGTTTGGAGATAGGACACTTTTATTCCATCCCTTCAGCAAGACCCGAGCGCTGTAGATAATCCTCGCCATTAGAGTGGTCAGGTTCCGGTTGTTATCTGCGGCTTGTTGACGAATGTGTGGAAGGGGTGTAGAGGAAGGTCAGGTTTTCGATAACACCTGTCTTGTTTGGTTACTCTGCATTTCTCTTGTCATTGCATTCGCGTCCACCTCATTTACATTAGTCTTAGAGTATTCTTTGCACATATATATTTTATAGTACCGTTTATGTACAAATATTTAACTGGATTGTGGATATACAATTAATAATTTTTAGTTGCTTTTAGGTTACTTGGCATACATCTTATTTTCAACCAAATAATAATAGTTGTATAAAAATTAAATTAACTAAATATACCGTGGGATATTACTTTGCAAGGCATTTATTGGGGGATAAGTTTTACAGATTTTTGCAGTTCCAACACTATAAGCACAGCACAAAAAATGAATAATTATACAAAACTGTAAAGCTGATTTGTAAACAAAATACATAAGTTACAATAGTTTACCTCGCGGTTACATACAAATTGATAATATACATACAAATATTACAATTTTCAAAGCTATCATGTCGTTTCATTATGTAGCATATAAAAGTATTTCTTGTTTGTATCCCATTTAACACTAAAGTGTATTTTATATATAATGTATCACATATGTAACACATGTATATTTTATGAATAGTAGTTACTGAAGTAAAAAGGTTTTTCCTTTATTACAAAATAAAATACACAATATAAACTATTCATGACGTAATTTCTTCTTGCTTTTAGCATTCTCAGATGTAGTTTCTGCAATTGGTGTACTTTCTTCATTCTTTGTGCTTTCCTTTAACCTTAAATAAAGGTAAAAAACACATGTTTTTATTAATAACACTGCCTGAAGCTATACACTGAAAACGACCCATGAATACTATAAATAATTTGTGTACATACTTATTTTTCTCTCTCCAATTTGCTAAATTTTTACCTCTATTCCGTTTTCTTCGCACAGACAAATGCAATTTACCACGAGCATTACCTTTTACAAAACGTGCGTTTGTTTTCGCCATTTATAAATGAACATCCATTCATATATCCCGAGCTAACACAGTGACAGCAAGGAAAACTAAATCAGACTGCCTCGCAGTGCCACCCCACCCCTTTCGGTCCTTATCGTGGGACTGAGAAGTGTCGCCTATCGCGAGGGACTCAGAGCAATATCGGTCTAACGCACAATATCAGGCGCACATGTTACGCTTCAAGCAGCTGGAATTTCTAGTAGCTATTTATCCCACTCTTAAGTTCTCCAAATCATATGCACACACAGACTCACACGGGAAAGCGAAAAAAATGGCAGCAGCCACGTCAATGCACATGCGTTATGATGTAATGGGTGATTTCTCAGGAACCAGTCAGAAATCAAAAATGCTGTTTTCAGGCTAAATACAGCAAAATGTCTAGTGTTTGAAAAAAGTATTTTCGGAATTTTGTTATTACTTAATGTGAAAGCAGCGCTGTAAGAATTTACCCAAGGGCCTTGCATTACAACTGTATCTCCATTTCTTCGCCATATAATGTTATGGTGATATCTCAAATCTCACAGTTGTCCTATGGTCGACGAGAAGACTGCACGCCAGTCCACAGCCTTGCGCTTAGAGGAGATACCGCGCTAGAAGCACCACTGAGTGTTGGTCCTATCATCCTTCCTCACAAACACAAGTACACCCCTGACTGCCTGGTCCTTTAAGCATTTAAGCCTACCCGGGCGCACATACGGTGCGCAGAGCTACAGGAAAAACAACGCGATTTCGAAACTACTAAAGATATCCGAGTGGGGTCTGCTCACGAAAAGCATTTAAGAGTTCGCTGGGGGCCGAAAAGTACTTTTGATTTCGGATTAAGTTTTGAAACTGTATTTTTAGAAGAGTTAAAATGGCTAAAATGTGTGTTTTCAGAGTAATTTTCAGGTGTAAAACAACCGGTACAGATTCTTGAAAGCACTTGAGGGCCTTGCATTACACCTGTATATTCATTTCTCCGGCATATCATGTTACGGTCACCGCTCAAATTTCACAGTTATCCTGTGACGACGAGAAGACTGCGTGTCAGTTCAGAGTCTTGTGCTTAGAGGCTATACCACGCTGGAAATATCAGCGAGCGTCACACTTATCATCCCGCCTCACTAACACAGATACACCCCTGACGAGGCGGGCCCCTTAACTGACTAGCGCTTGCAGGGTGGCCAGAAAGAACCATATACACAAGCTCTCATATGTTAAATTTCATTCAAAACACAAGTAAATGTGTAGAATTGTGACTTGTGGGAAATAAGTTCAATAATAACCAAGTGAAAGGTTAAGCTAGGTTAGCTTAAGCTACATCAATTATATGCAAAGTCTTTATTAAATTTATTTTGGCATTTTACCTAGAAGCCATGATTTAACTCATGAAGCAAAACAGAACTTAGTTTTTCATCTTTAGCAAAAAAAAAAAAATGCCAGTAATTTTCCATAGTAGGTGTTCCGAAATATTAAATAAAAATAAAATTCTGAGTAGGCCTATGTTATATTTGAGTTCCCTTCACATTTAATTCTGTAAAATATTGTGATAATACAAATAGTTTACCAAAGCTTTACCATTTTTAACAGTTTGGATTATGTTAGCTACATTTAAGATAAAGTAAATTGATGAGAGAGTTTGGCATTAAAATGCTATCTTTCTGTAAGCCATAGCCAATTTCTTCCTCAATATCCCTGTATTCTGTTCATTTTATGTTTCCGTCTCAAATGACCTCGTAGTTGTTGAAACGTAAAATCCACATCTGTTCAGTTATGTGCACAGGTGTTGAATTATGATGGGTGATAAGTGTTTATTTTGTACATGTAGCATGGAGGCAGTGAACTAATACAAATTATACTTGGCACTATAGCTAATATTAAGCCTAGATTTTAATTTTTATATGACTCAAAAACAAACCAAGTTTTAGTACTGTGTTTTATTACATGTCCATTGAATTGGTATTATATCTATCGAGATGCTAACTTTGGCCAATTTTTCTACAAAAATATTTTATACAGTTTTTTTGTAAGCACTGTCTAATGTGCAGCATATAGTGTGGTTAAGTTCAAGAAATAATTATATGGGAAACAGAAGCAAGCATTTATTGTCTTGTGACAATGGTGACATCATTAGTATTACCTGCAGTGCTAAAGGTACGTTTACAATGGACACTTTTGTCATTACATTAATATTGTGTGCGTAAGAAAAGTATCGGACAGTGTTTAGACCAAAAATACACTCTGATGTATAATATATATGTTTACGAGAAGCATTTAAGATTACACTGAGGGCATTGGGTAGTTCTGTTCCAGTTATTTTGTGTAAACAT
Source organism: Bacillus rossius redtenbacheri (assembly GCF_032445375.1). Lineage (NCBI taxonomy): Eukaryota > Metazoa > Arthropoda > Insecta > Phasmatodea > Bacillidae > Bacillus > Bacillus rossius. The sequence continues at coordinate 26,816,232 of NC_086342.1, forward strand.
TGTTTTTAGAAGAGAAAAAAGTCTAAAACACATCTTTTTAAATTAACCTTTAGGCATAAAACACCTGGTAAAGATTCTTGAAAGCAATCCAGGGACTTGCATTACACCTTCATCTTCAATTCTCTGCCATATAATGTAATGGTAACCACTCATAACTCGTAGTTGTCCTAGGCACGACGAGAAGACTGCGCGCCAGTCCACAGCCTAGCGCTAGAGGAGACACTGCACTAGAAGCACCAGCGAGTGTCGCAGTTAATCATCCTGCCTCGCTAGCACAAATACACGCCTGACTAGGCGGGCTCCTTAAGGCTCTGATTTACATATTTATAAGGTTTTTACATTTTAATTCTGTTATTTTTTACCGAGGACAATTTCTACAGATGTTCCACTTCGAGCTTCAAAAATTGTATGGAATCTCTTTAAAAGAATACCTCTCAGTGCAACATTTGCACATTAAGAACATATAAAACCTAATATACTTACAAGCTGAGACTAGTATTTTTAAAATCCTAGATGCAGTGTGTGATCCTTGTAAACTTTATTCTGTGCGCAATTGATAATGGAAATTTATTCGGGGAACGGTTCGCAAATAACTCTAACTATTGGAGGTACTGGGACAACACAAAGCATAAATGCCTGGGTAAGAATTCGAACCCAGTATTGCTGCGAACACTTCTACTTTAGTGACACGGTTGTTTTCATATAAAGTATAACATTTTATATTCTGGAGCAAATTTTGAATACACATAATTTATACACATTATGTACAATTTTAAAAATCTTGGTAAATATATCAATTAATAAAAAATTGTTTGACTTACTAATTCCATCGAGGTCGCTTACTAGAAGACTGATTTTCCGCAGCTGGGTAATACGTACATAATTGTTACATTGGTTTTGCAATACTGCTAGTATGAACATATATTTTTGTACTTAACTGTACCTCCACTCAACCAGTGGTTTTGTTTGTAATTTTTACTGTCAGCTTTAACCATCCAAAATTTATTTTGTATTTCAATTTTGGCCATAGTTGCAATTTGTTATTTTTTTTACTTTAATAATTTTTTTTGTAGATTGTCATTTGTGGTAGTGTGTTCAGGATAAAGTGGTTTGCAATATGCTGGTTAAATGTGTCATGATTAGATGTGTTAAATTTTATTATCAGAGATAAAGTAGTGATGCATTAGAGTTAAAATAGCATCAATAGATAATAATGCGGCATACCAGTAGAATTATTTTCTTTATGTGTTTTGCATGTGGAATGTTACATATTGAATGTTTTTTTCTGTTAGCAAATTATATACCTAAATAAAATCAAAGGCTAAGAAAAGTTGTATGTCAGTCTGTACAGAATGAAATAACTCAAAAACTGTGTATACTATTGCATTGAAAGTCAAACAAGTTTTAGATCCTAACCCCATGAATAATTAAAAATCTTTATTTTATTGTGATACTTCAAAAGCTCTGAAAAAAACTTAAAATTTATTTCTGTGAAGCATTACAACATGGAATTTTGACTAGGATGTGCAAAAGGAAAAAAAAAGTTTATGTTCTAAGAATTCCAATGATACCTACAAACTACCCATTTCAGTTCAGAAGATTACAACTTTCGTTAATTCATTATTTTAATGACATTGAATCAAACCCAAGGGCAGACAGTTTTCTACTGTAGGTATAGAATACAGTAAAAGTTGTTTGTCGTGGTCAGATATTAGTACTGTTTTCTCGTGTGAAATCACTAAATTGTTTGTACTTGTTCCTTGATGTAGAACAGAAATGCAGTTTATAGGGTAGGCTTTAATGTAAATTTAACTCGAGTATTGTTTCTAAACAATGACTGTTGCATATTTTGATCTATATAACCCATGTGAAAATTTCTGTTCATGCAAAGTTGTGGGCACAGCTAGTAAAAAGCAAAAACAAACATAAAATAAGTAGTATTTTTAATAATGCTATTAGCCGAGAGCATGGGCACAAATATGTAGGATTTCCAGGGGGGGCCCGTGAATTCTGTGGTTTAAGAATTTTGCGCTAGAGGTCAACCGAAACAAGTCTTCTCTGGATGATAAGCTCGTATGTTATACACTTTATTTTTACGTAAGTGATATTAACAATAAAGCAGAGCAACATATGTTTTAGTAATTATTAATTAATGACTATAAGAAGTGATCTCTCAAACATGTTTGAATAATTTGCTAACCTAAATACATAAAATATCCATAAAAATCTATAAAAATAATATACGTGAATATAATGCAAATAGATAACACCCCACCCATACATTACCATTTTCCAAAAGTGTTTATTCTAATTTCAGATCTTGAAGCAAAATCTTTAGCTAATTCATGTAAACTAAGTTCATCCAAACGACTTTTGTGAACATGACACACAGTCACAGAGTTGAGACGGGTTTGAGTCATAGTACTTAACCATGACTCCTCTGTCTGTATCTCATGAACCGTGATAGTTAGACACAACAAATACTAAAAACATAGTAAAATAAATATTTAAGGGGGCTCCCATGCAACCAACGTGTTTTTTTTGTTCGTTTTTGCTCGATATTGAAAACGGCAACAGGTAGACGCTTGAAATATTCACAGAATATTTAGTTATATATTCACTTTAAAAATAAATGATTAAATTAAAATAAAACCAATATTTAAGGGGGGCTCCCATACAACAAACGTGAAAACAGAATAAAATTTCACAAATGATGTATTTCTGTTACCGCTATAACAAGAAATACTAAAACAGAATAAAATAAATATTTAAGTGGGGCTCCCATACAACAGACATTATTTTTTTTTGCCTATTTTTTTTAAGATAATGGTACGGAACCCTTCGTGCGCGAGTTCGACTCGCACTTTGTCGGGTTTTTTATGCCACATCACATAATTACTGCGATTCAAATGCTGTTCGTGAAATTGTTTGTTCACAGATTTTGATGCGCCCTAAAAACCCAAAGCGCCAAAGCTAATAAATGGATCAACATCAAATGAACGATCGAATCACATTAAAACCCTTAAAGACTATTTTATTTAGTAAAGGCATCAACCAGGTAAACAAAAAAAAAACTTAATGACACAAATGAAAAATCTCAGAGATATAACTATAAAATTTATCCTACAGGTAATTGAACCACATACATTCCTCGGCTTATATTTAGTATAATCAGTATTTTGGCAGTGAATTATTTAGTTAAAATATGCCGCTGGATTAGTTATTAAAGAGACGCGTTTGCATCCTTATTAACTTAAATACGGATGTGTAACGTTTAAATACTTCTTTCTCGCTCTTACTTCTGTTTACTCGTGCAGTGTTGCAGTTATCAAATAACAAATGTTATAAAGTGATTATCGCCCAATGTGAAAATTATCGTTTGATAATAAAAGGGGAGTGATTTTAAATTCCATATTGACTAGGAAAAAATTTATTCCCTGTATATTCACATGTAACGTACAGAGCAGCTAGCCTTACAGAATGGAGATGAGCTAAAAAATTCCAGAAAATGGTATATAAGTTTCAGTTCGTAAATAAACTAAATTCTGCTATAATTACTGTTAAAGTATTAAGTTGTTTATTTACTGGAAAAAATAATGTTACATAATCACTTAAATAAAATATATTACCTAAATAATAGTTACTACTTATAAAACAATCAAGCTTACCAGGTGAGAATCAGATTCTGTTTTCCGTTTCTTCCGCGTCACGAACTTATCCATGTTCATATTTGCCAAGAAAGCAGAAGACTGGCGCACACGAGAGCAAAACCACTTTGAAAACAGACTACCTGAAACCTATAATACTGTCGTTTCAGAGGACAAGGTAGTGTGGGTATCAATGGGGAGGAAATGCTAACGGAACCCTACCCTAGCTTCGTCCTTTGGAATGAACGGTTTCTAGGAATTAAGGGTTTCAAAGTTCTCACTGGAAAACTCCATACCATGGCTTTCACAGAAGGGGTAAGGGAAAATAACTACGGAACTCGAAGGTAGGAATGTAAAGCATGTCAAAGTGTCTGTCGTTGTAAATAATAATCTGATATATATATGTTGTGTACACCATTACCTTTAAAATCACGAAATGGGCCCCCCCAAGGAGGGACCCATTAATTCCAGGGCCCCCCTGGTCCCCCCGGGATCTACGCCCATGGCCGAGAGTATGACAATTTTCTGGTGATAGTTATCCTGTAGTATTGACCAGAAGCATACAAAGAATTCATTATTTGCGTTCAAAGGAGGGAGGTGGGGCTTTTAGAACCACCGCTCTTTTCTTTAAAAATCTTTCCATTTGTAGGTGAACTCATAGATTTTTTTTTAGAAATTTTTTTTTTTCAGTTTGGGGGGGGGGGGGGGATATATCCACCCAGAGGTTGTGTACAAAAAAGGACGAGGGGTAAAGAGAAGGTAGAGAACTACCCCCTCCTCGAATTCCCCTCCCCCAAAAAAAAAAAACTATTTCCCACCAACCAATAATAAGGATTTTAAAGCAAACAGCAGGCAAAGTGGGTCTAATCCCCCTTCCCTTTTCCGCAAATAAAATTTTGCATACACTCTTGTAAACCCCCCCTTTTCCCTACATAATTTCCTTTCCGTGCTTACACCCAGGGTATTGATCTCTGAAGTTCTTTAGACTGTACATGTTTGACTGGAATACATACACTCATACTTATATGGTTTGCATATTTAATTTGTTTGAGCATCGTAATGTGGTCAGGAATTTTTTATTTTGTTGTGAAGTTTTCCCCGTAACACCGAAGTTGCATGAGAACTGTGATGCTATTACTGCATGTTCGTTCGTCAGCTTGAGACCTCATGAGTCATATTTCAATTATTACCACTGTCAAATGTATTTTAATTTTGGTTCATAAATGTGACTTTTTGTTTATACATTATCACACTGTAAAACTACTGTATGTATTCGTTTTATTCCAGAAAATATGCTATTTAGGTTCTTATTTTTGATTGACACATTTATGCTTCATAAATAAAAAATTATTTGTTATGTTTTAGAAATGAAGGGAAATAAATGTTATTTATGAGTGTATCTACATAGAGTTTGAAGTCTTATTACAAATTGTGGGTGGGTGATAAAAATTTATGCAAGTCCCTTGTGTAGAACTACCGTGGTGTTACGTTTTGTTAGTCATGATGTGGATTGTGCTGAAAAGGTTTAATGATTGTCAGGCATAAATTACACTAGATAAGGTTTTTCTTCTTCTGGTGATTATACATTTTTGATTTAATGATGCAATTAAGTGAAGAATAAAGCATTATATTATAAGTAATAGTAATCAACAATTCTGATTATGTACAAATAACCATATCCAAAATTCTTTTTTTATAAAAGCTACAGAACAATTATTTTTATTTACAATTGTTTTCGTGAAGCATTTATGTTACAATTATGATTTTGGCATCTTCTGTTCAAACCCTAGTAACATAACATTACCACAGTTTTTTTTACTAGGGGTGGGTGTAGTCAATTTTCGAACAGACACTATTTATATTAAAAATTATAATCAAACAATTTATAAATCAATACTGCAGTATGGTAGTTAACACTTTTTCAACATAGTTAACAATTTTTCAGTTACTGTAATTTCTTTTTCAACTATTGACAAACTGTGTGTTAAAAGATTTGTAGAATGATACAAAATCATTACTAAAAATGGAAGATACATACTAATTATTGAGTAATATTTCACTGGATATTTTTGTATTTCTTAAATTCTTCAAACAGATCAATTCTCTGAATCTTACAGTGACTTTAGACTTATTATGACAAAACATATTCCTTGTTTCCAATGTCCAACCATTGTGATTTTCATAAATTGTGGTCACTAACCGTTTCATTTGTTGGTTTCTCAGAAGTTCACCATTCTTTCAAAGGCATCCAGAAATACTAAGCTCTGTTTCTATGTCATTTTCAAGGAAAACACTTGATAATATTTCAGGTGCCAGTTTTGTTTTCCTTGAAATCTCCAGGAATCTCTTTATTTTACAGCACAATATTTAACATTAATTTTTTCATTGATAGCATTCATAATGGTATAAGTATGTGATGGGCAGAGAACCTCAACAGCAGCCGTAAGCAGAGCTGAAATGGCTCCTTGCATCCCCTTATGACACTGGTGTAGCACAAGTGCTGGCAAAATGCTGCCTGAAATATATTGCAAAGAACTGAAAAATAATTATTATTTTATAAATTATACTCCAAAAATAAAAACATTACAGAGAAAATCACACCAGTCTCATTTTTTTTTTTAATGTGTCTCTCTTAGTAAGATTTACTGCAACACAATATGAGAAAATCTCTATAAACACCTGCCAAAAACTAAATTTATGTCCATCCCACAGCTTGTATTAAGATGTAATGTTATATTTATGGAATTTTAACTTAGGGCAATGTTCAAATTGGCAGGTTTTGTAGAGAAAATGGTCACTTGACCCAATTTTGTATAAATAACAATATCATTTCATAAGTTTATTTTTTGTATTTGGATTTAACAAAACACACATCATTACAAACAGAATTTAAAATTTGCAATGTTGATTTTAACGTAAATGATTAAAGTTGTGTTAATAACTTATTTTGAATTTATAAATATATAAGTATTTCAATTAAAATATAAATTGCAATAGGCTGTGATACTCGGCTGAAATATTTTTTAATATTTGCTTACGTTTAAACCAATAGTCGTAAAAAAATTTATTTTGGTAGTATAGTTTGTTTGTAGCATTTGATATAAACTCTAAAACTATTTTAAAAATTTTTAATGTTAAATTTAATGCGGAAGCTGAGATCCTATGGATTGCAAAACAAGTGAATTATGAATACACCTGAATCTAATCCTACCAATACACGAATTATGAAAATAAGATTTGACTGCGTTGAACATTGCCTGAGTGTTCGGGGACTGTAGGATCAAAGTCAGTTGCGAACTAAGTAGTTTAGTCATAGTGTCAAAAGGCACTTGTACTTAAAAAAAAATGTAAATTTTGAAAGTTGGAATTTTTTTGGTAGTTTTCTGATTTTTTTTTTTTAACACTTTTTCAGAATGACATGTTTGTTATAATTTTTTCATTTTATTTTATAATTTATTCATGTCCAGTTTAAATGTACAGGTGCAGTCCGTCATACAAGCCAATCAGCAGTCTGTGATCCAGACACCTGCAAACATCCAGCCAGTCCAGATTCAGAAGGGAAATGTTATTCTAGTAAGCAAACCAGCTAACTCTGTCATCCAGACCACGCAAGGGAGCTTACAAACGTTACAGGTGATTATAAACTGTCTTGATTTATTTTTGCAGTTGAAAATTTTAACTTTTTTTTTTTGTTTGTTCTGTGCATGTGCGGGAGATAATCGTTAATTTTTTTTTTAAACACACTCATGTATAACGTAATTGTTAATGCAGGTAAAAATAGCACAATACATTTGGTACACTTTTTATTTGCCTACCTGAGCAATATGCATTCACGCAAATATATTTTCTTCCATTTTATACATTGTTTTGGACATTGGAACTACCGCATATTCTCAGTACAGTAATCACACACATTGTGTTGCATGAATAAATGCATTCAGGGAATGTTTTAAATTTTAACTGTTTCAGTAAAATGTGTGAACATACATTTACAGTATGTGTACTTGGAGGTACTTAAAATTTGAAGACACATATGTATTTACTTACATGGTGGCTAGTATTTTTGCTTGTTTTGGTACTTTATTATTACTTCATTTACTTTGGCTCAAGTTAAATACAAATACTTTGACCCTTAAAAATGAAAAAGTTGCATAATCAATGCTCAGTCAGTTACGCTTGTAGTTCATTCTTAATTTTGTACCCTTAGATCTGTTAGATTTAGAAGTATGCAATGTTTCCTAAAACCAAACTTATCCCTTATACATCCCTTAGAGCCAGAATCTCGCAAAGTGGTAAAATAATAATGTATAATTTTTTTTATTATTCTTACCAGATAATTTACGTCTTACTTAATTGGTTTCGGATATAATATTTTTTGAAAATAAATGAAAACTTACCCTCTTTTCACCCCCTTAAAAGACTAGTTCCGATAAATGAGAAAAATGCAATACATAACGTCACATCCAAGTTCTTGTTTTTTAGTTTATAATTTCAAGTTCTAACAGCATCTGAAGGGTTCATTTTTTATTTTTAAAATCATACTTATCCCTTTTACTCCCTTAGAGGTTGTTTTGGAAAGTGGTAAAATTGTGTTTGGTAGTATTCGTTTGTTTATTATTGGTACCCACTGTATTTTCTTATGCTTGATTAGAATTGTATATGCATTTATTTATCTTAACCAAATTTAGCCCTTTTAACCCCTTAGGCGTTGTCTTTCACGAAATGGTGAAATTGTGGTTTGGTAGTTGTATGTTTATTGATCCCCAGTATATTTTCTTATGTTTGATTAGATTCTGAGAATTAATTATCTTATTTACCTCTTCTTCGCTCCATTTGGGGTGGAATGCCAGTTTTTAAGCCATTAAGGGAAAAAAATTAATCAAATATGTGAAGTAGTTTTCAGTTTATGCTGGAACAAACAAAACAAACCAGCAAAAATTTTAAAAATAATATAATATAAATAGCCTTTTCCAATCAAGTTTTCATTGTTTCATCCAATAAACAGACTTTTTACCTCAAACAGTTTTGTTACTAGGATAGATAATAATATAATGAACTTGCATATATGAGTTCATTTTTCATTTAGTGTAGTAAAGTGGCTACACATTTTAGAGGAAGTTTGCTTGTAAAGTTTGTGTTGCATATTAGGTTGTGGACGGTGGCAGTGATGATAGTTTGTCAAATGAAGATGATGCGACCAAGAAACGAAGGGATATTTTGACAAGAAGGCCGTCTTACAGAAAAATTTTGAATGATTTAGGTGGAGGTGCTGAAATAGCAGGTAGGTGCTAGAACGAGAGTTTTCTTACTGTGTGTAGAATTTTTCTTGTAAAGTTTTATTTTATTGAAATAGCTTTTTAAAAGGTCTGGAATACTATCTCCAAATTAAGTTCTCGATAACATTTTACCTCCAGTTATCATTTAGGGACTGCACGTACTTACTATGTTTTTGTAGATTGGCCTTCTAGTGCTTCCTTTTTTGAAAATGAGACATAAGTACTTTGCAGTGTGGTTATATAGTTTTGCAGTTGAAAGTGATTGTGTTACTCTTACTTGTATTATAAGAGAAAAAAAATAAGCATACATGATGATGTCATATTACATAAAAATATCATTAGTAATTTGTCATTTTGTTAAAATAGCTGAGATTTCTACATTTATAATGCAAAAAAAAAAAGATCTAGGATTGGCAAAAATGTTTATTGCAAATTTCTTTGGAATATTTGTTACGAGTCTTATTATCTAGTAATATCAACATTTACCGTGTTTTCTCGCATAATAGTCGCACATTTTATTCTAAAATCAAGTTTGAAAAGTAGGGGTGTGACGATTATGTGGAAAAATTTTTTTTTTGTTAGATAAAGTTATTCATAAAAACAAAACCCATTCATGGAAAGTACGTTTATTTAAAAAATGGAACTATAAAAGAGCACGCCAAACAATTTGAATTAATAAGTCATACAACAAAAACATTTATTCAACTTTAAATAGAAAAACATCTGTGATCCAAATGCAAGCCAAACGAATGCGTAACTACCGTAGTACACAACACGAAAGAGTGCGGGCTATCAAATGTAGTTAACTCAGCACCAGATAGAGAGCGCGCGTTGTATGCAATCGGCGAGATATCGATATTCAGCTACGTGCGCGCGCTCTATACGGAAAGCAACATAACCAAACATTAATGATTGCAACGAGCGCTGGCTACAGTTTTGTACGGTATACACCGCGGCGACGCTGACGAACGGATGAAAGTTATAATGTTTAAAAAGTCTTTAAAAGAAAATTTACACGTCAGAAAACTTCGTATTTCCGTTAATTAAAGAAGTAAGTGGTAATGTCCAAATATATATTAGATTTATATTTTAAAATACATTGTTTTATACGGATAAAATACCCACACAAAGCGCTCTGAATCAAATAGCGGGACCAAAAACATTATATAACGTTTACGAGAGAGGTTTTTTTTAATCCAAATTTTGACTCCCTAAAATATGGCTGCGACGATTACGCACGTGCGACCATTATGCAATAAAAGACGGTACTGGTTTTAATTTTTTTTTTTAAACAGTTTTAACGTTTTAAGTTATTACTGTTTTTATGTAACTTATTACATTAATGTTTATTTATTATAAATAACGACAATGAGGGGTTTTGTTTTTTGTTCAATCTTTTCTGTGGATAGTGTTCTTAGTTTTGGATTTTTTTTTTGTTGATTTGTAATTCAAGAAATGTAATGAGTTTCTGTAAAGTAAACAAACTAAATTTTTTTGTTATTCTTAGTCCTGGCATGAATTTTTACACACAGAACTTAGTGTATATGTTCAACAGGACCAGATGAAAATTTAATATCAAACCTGTCCAAACAACCTCTTAGTTGATTTTCATATTGTTTATGCTAAAGTTTCAAGTTTCTTTCACAAACTTAAAATTTTATTTTATTGCATATTAATCACAACAAACTCTTAATTATTTTTTTTATGGAACTGCCAATCGCCTAAATATTTCAAATTTGTTTTTTAGAAAATTTCAATATTAACATGAAAAGCGACAGATTAATGGAAAAATCTGAATACTAATACATTTCTGCTGAAGCAAATTTTTTGTGCTAAAACATAATTTTTGTATGCGGTGATGGTAATCATGCATTATTGGGTCAGTTTTAGTAAATATTATGAATAATATGACTTCCTGCATTAGAAGTCATTGTATATTTGAGATTGTCTCTTCTAAGACTGTCTATATGAGAATGTATTAAATTTACTAAGCATAAACTAAAAAAATGTTTATAAAAACACCTAAACTAAGATTTACATAATGTGAATCCTGTACATAAATTAACTGAACTTTTTTTAAATTAAGATTTCATTTCAATAAATAATGATGTATAAACCACAGGAATACTGAAAAATTAACTGAATTGTTTGTGGAGTTTGTTTTTTCATTTTTATTTTCAAAATTTTAAGCTAATAATATGTTATCAACATCACCTGGTAGTGTTGGTAAATATTTGTAACTACCGAGGGAGTTTTAAAACACTGTGGTTTCAAGGTACTTTACATCCTGTTAGGCAGAAATTACCAAGTCACTCAATATGTATAGTATTTGGAGGTAGTAATACAGACCTCAAATTTAACTTAGGTTTTGTGTGTTAACATTTTATTCTGTTAATGCTTTTAATTTTTAGCATGATTTCTTTCTGTAACTATATATTTAATTTTACAATTTCTTGATTTGATTCCTGGTTCATAGCATGGAGGGAGAAATTAATTCAGCCCATGCAAATACATAGTCAAGAAATGTAAAGTAGCCATATTTTTGCAGTGGGTCGAGTCGAAACCTCCTCTGATTGCGATACTAATGAGGATAGCGAGCTGTCGTCTCATTCGATTCCTTCTCAGTACCAGACACACACAGGTTGGTTCAAACATTGCTTGTCCGGTTAGCGTAAACATTTCTTCCCCCCACTTGTATATTCCCCTTGTCGATAACCTTTGTTGCAATAATGGAAAAAAACTTCTCTTTACTCTTGTAAATTTGCTGTTTATAGTAAAGCTAGAAGTGAAGCACCAAAGCACACTTATTCCAGTAAGATTGTGCTCTAGTGTGTGTTGTCCGCATGCATAGACCATAAAGATTTAGAACATTTTCAGTTGTAAAGTTTTAGTTAAGTTTAATGCAATACATACATGTATAGTTAAAGTTTTTTTGTGATTTTGGTGTTTCACTTGAAAGTGAAGCTTTTGGTGGATTGCATTATCGTTTGTTCATTTTAATAGTGGGTGACATTTTCTCCAGTTCTCAATCCAATCGTTCAGTTTGATAAACTTAGCTTTCAACCTGCTTGCTATGTGTTGTGGATGCAGGCTTACTATCGCAAACTTACATGGCAACGGGCTGTATTTATGTCTGAGGTAATGCATCTGTCTGTTTATTCAAAATTGTATCTTTAAACGGTAAGAAAAGAGTTTCTGTGTTAATGTCAAGAACAGGTCACAGCGAAGCTGTGTCTTGTTGTTGGAAACAAGTAAGAGATAGAAACTCGAACCATGCTTTATGTTGATAATGAACTACCAGTTCAGATATTTCATTGGCAAGGATGTGAAGTAAATGGTTGGTAAAGTGTGCAGTTTTATAGTTTAAGCTTACCGGGTATGTAATGTTTGTCCCTCCTGAGTTTCGTTGATATTCTGGTTTATTGCATGCTAGTTTTGACTTAATCACAGTGCTTTCTGGGTAAAGAAGAAAGAAAGGTTGCTGTCATGCTGTAAGTGATTGATGCTAATTTTTTTACCGTCCATAGTAGATTGAATTCACCCTTATTTTGCGATTTTAAACACGTGCACAGAAAGCCTGCATTCTGTACATAGTGCATGGAAGACGTTAATGTTCAGATGACGAGTGGAGTGCAACAAAGAAAAATAGGCAGTCCTTGTTTCTCTCAGTGATGTAAGCAGGTGTGCAGCTGCATCTGTTTTGTGATGTGTATTACTCTTGTTTGTTAGCGGTTATGTGTAGTGGAATTTTCGCTGATGTATGTATGAGCGGTGGAATTTAAATTATAAAAACGTAGAATATTATTGATAAAAATTTTTGGTTTGACAGAAACAAGCCACTTAAGGATATTATTATGGAAATGCATATCCTTAAATCATATCTTTCGACCAGAATGCATATGATTCTCTCATGGCTATGCTGACAAGCACACAGTTTTTCTCATTCTGTTGTAAAATGTCAAAATGATGTACAAAGTTTCATGTCACGTTTTGAGTAAATTGCAATAGAAAATTAAATAAGATTTATCAGTATTTAGGTAGAACTTAAGGAAAACTATTTGAAATAGCTTTAAGCAGTCATAATTTTTTTTTTTTGAAAAAGCTTGTAAACACTTAAAAAATTTAATTTTACAGTGCTGTAAAAAGTATAAAATACATTTATTAAAAAGTCATGTCCCAGAGAGATGTTTTCCCAGCTACATGTAACTGCAGGATTCCTACAGATGGGGATAATCTGTAAAACTGGTAAAACTGAGGGAGTTGAATAGGTGTCTTAAAAACCAGGAAAACACAGGGAAATCTTAAATATCTGTGTGACAAAACAGTATCAGTAATGTTTTCTTTCATAATATGTACCTTATTGTCTTATAACCAGTTTTTATTTTGTTGATAAATTTGTGTGCCATTAATAATCAGGGACTGTTTTTAAGTATCATTAATTTAATGTGAGGGATACAAGAAACACTGTATTAATTTTTAAGCATGGTCACGTGATTACAATTATTAATGTATTTTTTTAAAATCTTATTTAACATCTATATTAGTTTTTGTTTTTTTCAACTGGCAAAATTGGTTATTTAGTGTTGATGGAGAGTAAAAAGTGTATATTGTGCAGTAAAACATTTTATAGTCTATTCGGAATGTTATGTGTATTTGTTGAAAAATGTTTTAGTAATAATCTTGTCATCTTGTTAGATAATCTGTTCAGACGGGGGGAAATGTTAGCGTAGACAGGGAAAACTCAGTGTGTGGGAAACCGTGAACTGCTATGGTCCCGTCAATTTTGCCATAACAAAATTTTAAAACATGTGTAATTGATTTCCCCTGTAAAACAGTGCAGTATGTATTGAATATCTACAAAATAAGTTTAATTTTTTGTTTAAATAATTTTACTTTACGTCTGGGTTGTGTTGATTAGGAACAATCATAAATATCAGTGAAATTGTCTGGGTTTGCCAACTCCTCTTTTCAAAGTTCGATTGAATCAGTATCTTTTTAAGTTTCACACTAGTACGATGCTTTTTTTTTTGTTTAAACTTGCTCAAGTTGTCACACATTCTGTGACTTTCTTAAAGTTTGTCTGATGTAAACAAACAGCATTATTTTCCTCTTGAGAAGTTTAATGCCATGTTGTGTTTAAATTATGTACTCCAATCCAACAGCATCACTTGTGAGCAGATCTTATGTATGTGCTATATATATATACACACACACACATTTTTGACTCTGATCTCAATTGTATTGAGACATAAGGAAATTTTAGGTAAAGTAGTTACGCATCAAATTAAAAAAAAAATATTAGGAAAACATGAAGAGACAGAAAAAGGCAGCAGACTGGTACAAAATATTGTCAGAATGGCACCTTTGTACGAGGAAAAGTTTAGGAGAATGGTGTTAAAATCAACATTGGTTTTCAAGCATCAATTGGTTGGATTTATTGATTTTAAAACAAATATGTCATTGCTTACGAAAATGTGAGTGGAAAATCTGCTAATGTAGAAATGGGTGATTCTAACATGTTAACCTACATTTACAAATACATTTTTTCCCAGTTAAGAATTTTGTCCTGCTACGGCCCTTAAAAATCCCTTTAACGTGGTTTTACTACATTTAACTAACTGTACCCTGAATTGCTGTTGTTTTTCATGCATGGTTGATAAAGCATGTTAGCAGAGGCATACACAGGGGTGAAAAAGAAGGGGGGGGGGATATTATCCCCTTCCTCCAAAAATCGTCAAATATCTATTATTCTCACCAACAAAAGAAAAGAATTCGAAGGCAAAGTGGTTACAAATTTCCCTCCCAAGAGTCAAAAAATTTAATATTTTGTAATCTCCTGCATGTTCGAACTGTATATACTAAGTGGGCAGAAAATACCACTTATAAATATGTATAGCATCAATTAAGTTTTGCTAATATATTGCACTAGAAATTATTCTATTTTTTTTATTTCTAAGGAATCCATTTATTTTTCACTACACTAATAAAATTTGCTGTAGGTTACAATATATATGAAAGCACCTAATATAAGAGGAGGTTAGCTGTTCAGTAATAAAATTTATTATTATTATTATTAAAATGATATTTAATATCAGCAAACTAATTTGCACCCTCATATCAAAATCAAGGTATGAATGAGGTCCCTTGGTTTTTGCACATGGAAGCAGCGACTACTTACAAGTCATACAGCAAAATGAAGCTAAAACAACCCAGTTTTTCTTAAAAATGTTCAATATGTGCACCTTTAGTTATATGGCACACATCGAACCTTAAGTCCAATGCTTTCCACACGTCCGGAGTAAATGAAGCAAGAGCCTCTTCAATTCTGTGTCTCAACTCTGGCAGAACATTAGGTAGCTGTGGAATGTAGACACAATCTTTTATAGAGCCCCAAAGGAAAAAATTACATGATGTTATGTAAGGTGAACGTGGAGGCCAGCTAAAGAGAGCTCTGTCGTCTCGACCATTACGACCAATCCAACGGTCAGGGACTTCGACGTTCAACCACTCTTGTACAAAGAGATTCCAATGGGGGGCTCCATCCTGTTGCCTTGAAGTTAACATGTTCATCCTCTACTAATTGGGGAAAGAGCCATTCTTTCACGCTGCAAGCGAGAAAACAAAGCATATTCGCACATGCGCTTATCTAAAACTGTTTGAATTACTCTTTGTGACCTTGTACCAAAGCGCTACTACAACGCTTACAGTTGATACTATTAAATTTGATAACTGGGACATTCTTTCATGGGCATACTGTATAATAATACATATATGGGTGGCGGGATAGATGTAGGGAGAGAAATATTTGGCCTTCAGAGTGCTTATCACTCACCTTACTCTTGAGAAAAGTGATAAATTTTAGTAACAGTATGCCAGACATACTTGTAAAATAACTGTTAAATTTCTTAGCACTGTGGTAAGTAACCAGAAGTGTAAATGTGATGATACAACTCCAAAGTACATATGTAGCAACATATTAAGTATTAACATAACATGGTGTTAGGTAACACTATGAGATAATCTTTATACAACTGGCATTTTCTTATGTTCTTAACTAGGCATATTAGCCATTAATATAATTTGATTGATAGTGTGAGACTAACTAAAAATAGTTCTTAGTTTTATAAAGGATTTATAAAATGACGTGGAGGTGAAGAGATTTTGTTGGCAACATTAATTAAGGGTAAATTGTGCCTACGTATGTTACTAATGTGATGTTTACCTGCTTTACCTTATTTTAGTGCATGTTTAATATATGATTTAGCATAGAATAATACATTAACAAAGCAAAATGGCTAGTTTGACCATTATATATTGCAGGAAACCTTTTTATTAATTCATACAGTTTACAATAAAATTATTTGCTTTGTTTCGTGAAATAAAATTTATTTTATCATATTTAATCATCTTATAGATGTTAGATATGTATGGCTATTAATTTAAATTAATTAACATAGTCGTTCTCTGTATTCCTAATGCATTAAAAACTGTAATATAAAATAATGTCTTGGTTGTTACTTAACTATCTACAAAGGTTAACATGTAATATAATTAATCACATGAAGATTGAAGAGCCTAATATCAACACAGATTTTTAGCTGTTGCATAGGTATCAGGATGTAGCACATTACAGTTTGTTCATATAATTTTTCATATATTTTAAGGTTAAATGTCATCTAGTGTCCTTAAATCTAGATTGCAGGCTTTCCTTTAAGTTGAGCTTCTGAGCATGGATAATTTTTGATAAGTTAAATGCTACATGATTCATGGAAGTGTAGAAATACTGAAGATTTCGCACAAGAGAAGAACAAAGTTCCATAAAGAACCATTCATTGAAGAAAAACTTTTACGTAAGCAAAATGTCTGCTGTTCATGCTGAATGGGATATTATTTTTAAGTATTTAGTACTGATCACAGATAAACATGAGTTAAATTTGAGAAATGTGAACATAAAATATAAGCAGTTGACCAAGTGGTGAACTTTTGGTCAGTATAAAAGTTAAGTTACTCTGTCTGATGCTGTTTTTTTTACATTTAACCATGATTAAAGTATTTTGAAAGATATTAAGAAATAGGAATGATTTTTAAGGAATTATTATTTTTTCTTAATATCATTTAAGTTATTACCTAATTTAATACAGCTATGACTCATTTAATCTCCAAGCATACTTTAGTTTCATTATATTACAGTTTAAAATTTTTAGATGCATTAAACCTCTATAAAATGAATGCTTACTGACTGCATGTTTGAATCTTAGGACTTCCATGATTATCATTTTAGTATGAGCAATGAGAATATGAGAACTTACTGTTCACGGCAAAGTTATAATAAGCGTTAAAAACTTACTGTACTTAGTCTGATTTAGTAATATCATTCGTATAAACATATGGTTAGTTAGTGAGTTATATTATCAATAACAAAACTCTGTTTTTTTTAACTCTGAGCAAATGAAGGTTGATTGATTAAAATTACACCTTTTTGTATACTTTGAGAACAATCATTGTATCATAAAAAACTTTGTACTAGTAATTTATTTTTCACAATCCGCCTGTCTCTTAGAATTATTCAGCTCTTATTTACACTTGGAAGGTCTGCCTCCATAGTGTTTTAATCTTCGCAATTTTAGTGCATGTTGTAGTAAAAGACATGTAAAACACAGAGATAATGTATATTACAAAGTTTTAGGATCATACAGTTTTTCCATAATATAATCTTAAATACCTAAACAAGTACGTACATAAAACTAGCAATGCTTTTGCTGCTATCTTAATTAAAAATAGACAGTAGCAGTGTGTGTGCTGAAAGTAACAAATTGCTGAAGCTAACTTGTTGCTTAGTTTTTTCCAAGATAAAATAATATTTCTTGCTCTAGATTGATACTTTATTCTGTGTTCAAATCCACAAATTTGTAATTTTAATTTTGTAATGCATTAATGAATCACTTGTTTGCTCTCCCATAGATGCTCCTATTCGGCAAGTTATGAAAAATTAAATATATCTCGAGCATTTCTGAGTTAGAATCTTGTGCCATAAAAATAACACATTAATACAAACTCGTAATTGTTATCTTAATTTTATTCAAAATGAATGATTTAAATATTCTCAAATCCTAGTCCAGTGTTCATGCAAAATTCTATTTCCTACTGTTTTGTTGTTCGGCTAACAAATTCAATTTTTCAGAACTGGATTTCTTGGGCAAACAACTAGCTACTCTGGTCGGACCAGCAGTAAAGCTCTTCAATGTCACTGCCATATGTCATTGGGTTTGTGCATTTTTTTCTGCGTTGAATTGCTCTCTCTCTATAGATGTGTTTTTCTCAGGTTTTGTTCTCATGTAAACAAAAAAGGATTGTGCCCTGATTCTTACAAATTACCAGACATTTTAATGGAATAAAGTGAAAAACGTAAAACGTGGAACCGTCCCGACTGCAGTGAATTAAATAAGTAAGTGACTTGCATAAGTTGCTGTTGATCAATTGATGCGAGTGGCACTATTGTGTACCCCTTTATTCTGCAGTGAAGATGTAACAAACCAAGCAATGTTTTCTTAAAGCAAGACGTGGGAAAATAATTGTGGACTTGTCCGGAAGAAGAGGTAAAAGAAGATGTGCTGGAATGATTGGTTGAATGAACACTAAACACTGTAAATTAAGGAGTACTGAAAATATATTAAGTATCAACTCCTCCTGCTTACCCTTGCTACAACCCAGAATTTTATTTATGTTGTTTTATTTTAGTTTGATTTAAGAAAAAAATTTCTGTTCCATATAATTTTTTTTTATTTAGAAGTTCAAGTAATTTTAACTGCTTTCCGAAGTGTTCATGTGACATGAATCAACTAACCTTATTTACTAGCAAAATCCTAGCTATCACACAATACATACTTAGTTCTGCGAATCCAGTGTAGGTTTTTTTAATCATCTGTGTACTGTTTAGTGGCCTTGCCTAGTCTGCCAGATCTCGGACTGTACTTTGTCGATTTCTTAAAATCCGTTTTATTCTGCCTTCCTTGTAGTGGAACATTTGTGCCCAATTACTTTGTTTCCCTCTTGAATGCCAGACACTTCATGGGTTGTGATATTGTGAAGTGAAAACAATTTTGTGACCTGGTTGCCAATATGCTTGGGCCAGTGTCTGGTAAATCAGCTAGCTTTTAAAGATAACACTTACCTTAAAGGAATCCTGTTTTGTTTTATGAAGTGACAGTCAAAAGATAATTGTTTTAAACTATTATTTCTACCTTTTTTATTTTAATTGGATGATATATTTAGTTTATTTGCTAACTAAGCTGCATAATTTTTATGTATTATCATTTTATCAGCTAAAATTATTTCATAAACATGTGGATTATGCGAGAAAATATGTGCCTTTCAATATTACTAGTGGTCTTCGTGAAGTGTAGATTTTCAACTTATCAATGTAAATTGCTCAGTCATCAAATGTTAAAAAGTCAAATTTATTATTTATTTATAGGTTATCCTTTCATTTTAAAATTTTGCTCTTTTGAGTTAACAAATTTGGCCAATTTTGGTACTGCAGTCACAATCGTTTAAATGGCATTTCGAGAATGCAAAGTG
Source organism: Bacillus rossius redtenbacheri (assembly GCF_032445375.1). Taxonomy (NCBI): domain Eukaryota; kingdom Metazoa; phylum Arthropoda; class Insecta; order Phasmatodea; family Bacillidae; genus Bacillus; species Bacillus rossius. Next base: position 26,835,733 of record NC_086342.1, read on the forward strand.
TGTGCTGTGGTTTCATAAAACTGACTGTGTTTACAGAGCGAAGGAGATTTTTAACGAAGTTTGGAAGAGGAGATTTTATTCAGAGTTTGGAAGGTACACACCAACCAAAAATTACAGGTACAAGCTAGTTTAGTGTTAAGAAGATACACATTTGTAAGCGTTAGAAACCCAGTAGAAGGCTGAGATGGTTAGGTTGTTAAAATATATATATTTTTTTATAGTGCATTAATTTGAAGTGCAGCTAATTGATTGTTTCAAGAAATGTTACAGCAAAAATTAGATATTTTTTAGTAATAATCTATGAATGGTTTTGATAGGCAATACATACATGCAGTTTTAGGGGTGCAATTTGGCCCAAGCCATCATTTAAAAGATATAATATTTATATAACTCTTTACAAAACTTTTGAAGTTTTTCCAATGTATATTAGATCAAACTCTTTTTTTTTTGTACTGAGTGCATTACTACTTGGGTGAAGAATCTCTCTTTATTTTCTTAGAAGCATAGCTTACATTTACAACAAGGCTGCATTTACCTACATTTCCTCAGGAAAGGAAGAAAAATCGAAGCAAAATATGTAGAGGGAAGAACAGTGATTACATTGTGTAGGATCATCTTGTATTTCTCTTACAGTTCTCCAGCTGTGTACGTTTCACAGTTTTTCACCCAAACCCAGGTAGCCTTTCGATAACATAACAGTACATGGAGTAAAATAACCTGTGCACCAAATATGAATACACTTTTTCTTTTGTTTTGTGAGAAGAATCTCCAGAAATAATGGAATTTCTCTTCTAGCTTAAAACAGGAAAATTCTACAATTACATACTAATGTTAACAAGATCTTTAGTATAGGACAAAGTATGAAATAGTACCCTTTTTTTATTTTGTATGATTTTGCGCAATTGGTGGTACAATTGCCTCTTTGTCATCTTTCCTGTTACATATAGTTTGCTTTGATGTTTTCTTTCTTTTGCCTTTTTATTTTTTTGACTTTATCAGGGATTTTTTTTTCTCTTCTGGTAACTGACTTGCATTTTACCCCTTGTGATAGCTGATGCAAGTAAGTTGCTTATTTTGTTGACTGAAATTCAAAACAGAAAGGTGGTTATAAATAGTTAATAAAGGAATTTCCCTTTAATTATGGTGTACTTAAAGAGTCAGGCTATACCACCTTATTTGTTTAGTATGCATAAATTATATTGTTACTGTTAATGTAAAAAAATAATTTCTTGGTCTTGTTAATGGAATTAGTTTAGTTATAAGGAGGTGAAATATTGAAATACAAACTGTGGCTTTAAAGCTGTTTGTGCATAATTTTAACATTATAGCCACAATGAGAAAAGTGTGTGCTTGAGATGGTTAAATCCTTAAATAGGCTGATAATATTTAGTAAAGGATAGTAGTTTTGCTGCTATGAAATCACACATATGTATTGTTTTATTTTGTGTAATATGCATCAAAATCATATAATTAATATGTGTTTAATACATTGAGCTCATATGTAATAAAGTATGTACAGCATTTTGATTTTAAATGTCCGTCAAGTTACTTTAGAAGTTTTCAAACATTGGAGTTTAATCATTGATGATTTTTTTTTCTGTGGACTCAAGTTAAGATTGAAACTAATCTTTATAAATCAAGCCAGGTAAAAAATTCTAAAGAATTTTATTTTCTACATTTTTGAATCTCGGACATAATAAAACAAGTGCTACTAAATGTGACCACAAGTACAACTACAGTACTGCAGCTTTGACATTTATTATTTATTATGATTGTGCTTTGAAAAAAAAATTATACCCTTTGAGATTAAAAATATATATGAATAAGTTTTTTTGATGTCCAAAAACTTTTTTTTTTCTGCTGGGATGCATTAGAACGTCATTCCATAATCTTAGTTATTAAAAAGTTTAAAAATTTTTACTGAACTCTTTGAATTTTGGTAAAAATATTACTTTTGTTGATTTATTATCATAAATAGGCAGTTTGTATCCTTATCTTATGCCCGGATGCTTAGTAAATCAAATAATCTAAATACATGAATGTTTGAATGAAGTGTGACGGGAACCTAAAACCTCTAGAATTAGCAGCCGGGAACCTAGACCACTGAGGCTGTTTCACGATAACATCATCAAGGATAAGCGAGAGAGAGAGGCATAATACCTACTTTCAGAATTATTCCGCCACATGTCAAAATAGCATTGGCCCACGAGTCTAGTGGCCTATAGGCATGCGTCATGCAAGGCAAAACTGTTGCATTGATGGAAGTGCAAATTTGTAAAATGTACATAAACTTTAATTAAGGGGCCAGCTAGTCAGGGGTTTACTGGTGTTAGTGAGGTGTAATGCTTGTTGGTGCTTCTAGCATGGTATTGCTTCTTAAGCGAAAGGCTCTGAACTTGCACGCAGTATTGACATCAAGTAGAATAAGACAACTATGCGAAGATAAAATGTAATGCAAGTCCCTCGAGTTCAAGAATCTGTACCGGGCTTTACATGCCCAAAAAGTATTCTGAAAACATGCATTTGACCCATTTTCACTCTTCTAAAAATACAGTTTAAAAGTGAAATACAAAAAAAAAAATACTCATCTTCCCTCAGAGTATTTGTAAATGTTTTTCGTAAACAGACACCACTTGTTCATCTTGAGCAGTTTTCAAATTGTGTGGGTTTTTACTGGGCCCTTAACCAACTTTAGCAGCCCTCAAATATCACACGCAGAATTTTTTCAGATGATGCTCATTTTAGCAGCTGTTTCGTGAGTGCGGTACACCAAAGAGGGTGAACATATTTTTCATTGCCAGTTCATGGTGAGCAGTTTACATCAACAGGTGATTTCACCAGTACCGAGATAAGCCTGAATGGACTGTGATTGCTGGGTGTGCTGCAGAGTGTTTTGTTTGTGCCCATGCACAAGCTGCGTGGTAGAACATGTTTGAGCCCAACATGGAACGGTTTACGTGCCAGTGTAACTCAAAATTGTGTGTTATCACTGTGCATCTGGTGCATTGTTGAGGTTTTGAAACAGTGGTTCTCAAAGTGGTGTACTGGTGCGCCCTAGTTGATTTCCAGGCACGACCTGTGTAATTTCAGAGAAATGTGTGTCCAGATATATAAAAAAAAATATAGATATTACGTACCTACTCTCTTATACCATTTTGTTATGAATATACAAGTCCTTTTGTTAACACATCATTGTTGTTCGTTATTTGAAAGATTTGACAGGGTCATGTTTCTCATAAACACAAGTATGAATAAACTTAACGTACGTGTCAGTTTATTTTTGTTGTTGCATTATTTATTTCTGTAATGTTTGACTTGATTGTTTATCAGAAATTCGTACACTGTATGCCTACAATCATTTGTAGGATTTTAGATGGCACCTGACTTCAAAAAGTTTGAGAACCCCTTCTATAAAACATCACAGTGCTTTGCACGTCTGTATTCCAATTGGGTAAAACTAATTTCAACAAAATATGGACGTAGTTATGCAAAAAGGAACCAACCCACAATTTTGTTACAATTTTTTTTGGAAAATAAATTAAAATAGTACAAGGTTGATCGTACCATTGTTGCTATTATTATATACAGTATTTATACTAGACCATTAAAATTATATCCACGTTATGTTATAAATACGAGAATTACAATTTATAATTAACTTCTCAAAATATTCAGAATAGGTTTCACGTGGGTTGGTTCCTTTTTTGCATAACTACGTCCATGTGTACTTTTAGAGTGGGTGCCGTTTGCGAACAAGTGCACGTGTGCTAGTGTCGGCTGTCGCGGCCTCGTGCCTGGAAGGGTGTCGGCTCACTGGCCCGTGCGTGTGTGCGTGCGTGCGCAGTGATCCCGGCCGGAGCGCTCCAGCTGTCCAGCCAGGGCGAGGGTGTCCAGGGACTCCACACGCTGACCATGACCAATGCGACGGGGGCCGGCGGCACCATCGTGCAGTACGCCCAGGGGCAGGACGGCCAGTTCTTCGTGCCTGGTAAGTCCACTCGCCGATTTGGCCCGGCGCCCCAGTGGCAAAGTCAGCTGTCTGTACCATAAGCAAACACGAGAGCAATGACGTTGTGCTTATTTTTATTTATCAAATTGTCACGTGCCTATCTGCAGTCGAAGAAAACCTTATTTGATGGACACTGTGCATCATGATCAAAGACCTAATTGAATCTCGAAACCGCAATGTCTGCTCTCTCAAAAAAAAAAAAATTTGTCCCTCTGAGAAAAAACACTGCCTGTGTGTGTGCCTAAAGAAAATTTTGTTTCGAAAATTATATTTTGGTTACTCCATGGAAACATGAGCATTTGGCATTTTCTGACGAGGTGTTTCACCAAAAATTCAACAGTATGCTCTGCTATGGTCTTTTTTTTTTGTAACGCTTGCTATCGTTCAATTTTGGCATGGTGCATCAAGTTACTAAGCTCTCCAGAAAAATTTGCGGTTTGTCACATAGCAATATTTTTTTTCATTATGGCTGGCAATAGGAAAATGAAAACATTTTTAAGATTATTTTAGAATAATTTATATGTACATAATAACTTTTTTAGATATTCATTTTTATGGGTTATATTTTGGAAAATGTCAAACCATAGTTTTGTACATGTCATGATAGCCACGAAACTGGACTGGTCATGAAAGGTATGGAAAAAGTCCAGAGACAAACCGTAATTTTGCTAAAAGTCACAAAATGGTACATTTCTAGCAGCCTTTCGCTAGCTTGCATTTTGTTATGGTGTCTCACTTCAGTTGGAACCTCGTCACCAAAAATCATCATGTGAAAGTTGTTTCTGAAAAAGTATCAGCTTTCTGATATGAAAATCTGCAAGTTCCTGCAAACAGCAGGTTTATTTATTATTGTGTTTACTTTTACTTGTATCAAAAATCAACCCTATGATGTAAAAAATTATTAAAATTTTTTTATTAAAAGTTTTAAAAGTCCAGAAAGTGGTTTACTAGGTATTCGTATACATCCTGTATGATCTTAGGATGTTCCGTTGCCTTTAGCCTCTGTGAATAACCGTAACACAAAAACTAATTAAATAAACAAATTAATTAGTTTGGGCTAAACTACTTGTCAGCATAGAGGTCATTAAGATATGAAGGATGACGAGGTTATAATTAGTGGTGCACCGATGCGGATACCGATGAATCGTAATCGGCGATTATGGGTACTTACCGATTAATCGTAATCGGGGATTATCTTAACGATTACTTTGCCGATTATCTACGTCCCGGCGTAATTAAGTAGGTTTTTGTTTTTACCGTGTAATATTTTGTTACATATTTTAGGACGAAATACGGTAATATTTGTATATATTACAAAATTCATCTAACTCCGTCATATCAAGATTACAGATATTTCGTTAAGTTTGATAAATCTCATTGCCTCGAACAATAAAAAATTCCTTTTTTCCTACACGTTTATTTACGTTTCGTCTTTTGTTCTGTCTTTTGTTTAGTGGCCTTGTACATTACCTATAGCCAGAGACGTAAAATAGATGGCACACAATCAAAATACCACAAGCAGTTGCAGTGGATTCTATGACAATCGATCTTTTCGAGTCGTAGAAGCGGTTCAAAATCGTGGTCCCGATACCTTTCAGAGTTTATCACTGCGTTTTACAAACTCGTTATGGGCGTCTTTGGTAACATTATCCGTTGTTGTGTTATTTGTATGTGACGTGAAAAGTGAAAAAGTATTTATAATTTTATACATTCAGTCAACATTAATAAAATCACATGTGCTAGAATTGGTTTTGAGTTATTTTTATATAATTATAGTGAGATGGCGACTAGGGAGAAAAAAAAGTGAAGTGTGGAAACATTTTTCTATAAACTCAAGTGAACAAAATATAGCAACATGTTTACATTGTTAAACGGTAATTTCTCGATGCAACCTTATGTGATAGTCGATAATAATGCTAGTTTTCTGCAACAAAAACTTACCCACTGTAAATTACAATTATTAGACTGTAGTTCAAGTTGTTTACAATAACAAATATAAATAGAAGTTAATTTAATTTACACTTTGCAATGACTTAATAGTGTATTTTATATATTTTTATACTGTTATTATAACTGTATTCTCAATTCTACCTAATCTTGTTATTAAATTCACATGGGAATAAAAATTTTTGTGTGCATTATTACACTTAAAAAAATTTGTTCATTATAATCAGTAACTGAATCGGTATCTGCCGATTATTGCTCTCATAATCGGTAATCGAATCGGTAATCGGTAAAGTCATATCGGTGCACCACTAGTTATAATGGAGCATGAGTGAAATGAGTGGGAGAAATGAGAGCACCCTTGAGAAAACCCACGGGTTCATGGAAATGTCTGTCATGTTCTGGTTCTCCACTTGTGAAGAATCTGGGTTGACCCCGGCGGGAATCAAATCAGGATCGCCTTGTGTGGGTTGATGGGGGGGGGGGGGGGGGGGGGGGTGGTAGTGATGATGTCAAACACTGTGGTCCCACCATGTTCTTCCATGAAACTGTCTATTTTTTCCCTTTGAAAAATTTTGCTGATGAAAGTTTAAATTATTGTGAGATCGCACATCAAGAAAAATCTGAGAACGTTTGGAGATGCGGGAATACTGGCAGTGTTCAGAATTGATAGGGCTGAAAAGGGTTCTGGTTATTCTAGAAGATTTTCAAGTGCGTTAATAAATTATAACCATTGAGTAAAAGGTGTATGTTTGATTGGTCATGTTTGATTGTTCATTTCACGTCATTTGTTGCATCTGGAGCAGCCAGCGCTCTGCCAACTGCCGGCCTTTATTAATTCGTCTGAGGTGAAGCACCAGTGAAATTGGCTGTCGCGTGAATCTAGCTGAGCAACACTTGCCCAAAGCTCAGTTCTGGCTGCGAGGTGCTCATTTGCTTTTGTGCGTTTTGTTGTTCAAGTTGTAACGACGCCAGGAGGTGGCATTGGAGGCGGACAGATTATCGCCGAAGACCAAGTAAGGAAGAGAGAGATGCGGCTCTTAAAAAACAGGTACGAACAATCAGATCCTTTGTCTTGCAATTTACTAAAATCAATTGGTTTTCAAGTGAATTTTAGAGTAGTGAAAAAAATTAAACTGTTGTCAAAAAAATGAAACTGCCAATAATGTATTATTTAAATAACTACATACTCTTACTTGTGTCAAGCATAAAAATGTACATTAGCACAGTGTACAGATTGGTACTTCTTGACCGCAGGAAACAGTCAAGTGGAATTAATTAATGCGATTTTGGCTATAGTATTTTAGTATGTTACAGCAGCGATGCACATTCCTAATTAGTACAAACTTATGGTGTCACTTACCAGTTACTGTTTAAAAAGTAGGGCTAATATTGCCTACTAAGCATAAATGGTGCATCGCTAATAAAATTAATTTTATTAGATAAATAGAACAGAAATCACAGTTTTTTTTTTTTAAAATAATTTTTCTGATATTGATATTTGTATTCTGTGCTGTTGCATGAAAGTATGAGTACATGTTGTTACTTAACTGTGATGTTCAAACTACACTTTTTCATTGAGAAAACATTTTCCTTTCATTCTTATTCAGTATTTGTATTCAAGACTAGTTTAATATTCATTTATAATTCTATAAGAACAGACAAAATGTTTTATTTTTTATTTTTTGTTCAGGCTTAGTGTTTGACTTTGTGAGTTGAAGGCTTTACTCTGGATTCTGTGACATGTGAGGTGAAGGCTTTACTCTGGATTCTGTGACATGTGAGTTGATGGCTCTGCTCTGGATTCTGTTGTCCTTCCCTCCATGTTCATTCCGCTTCCTCTTCGGCTATAAGAACTCATTTCCTTTGTGAGATCCACCAGCTCATAGTAGAGGAGCGATTGCACTGGTAAAGTAAATGTGATGGCATTCTTGATCTAGTTGTCATCCTGTTTCCGCTACCTGTGTAATAAATCCTTATACTTGCTCTAGTTGTTATCCCATCTACTCTACCCACCCATTAAGCCTTTGTACTACCCCAGCAATATTACATTTAATTTAGGGGTGCGAGAGTACCAAAATTTTGAGTTGAGTTTTACTGGAGTCAAATTGCTAAGTTAAAAAATTTGAGTAGTTTGCTGTTTGTTCTAGGTAAATAATAAAACACTTGTGAAACATCAGTACATCACTAATTCAAACGTGAAGTGATCTAGGATTATATACGTAGAGATTGTGAATGCCAAACAACTAGGGATGGGACGAATCCACATTTTGGTCGAATCTGAATCCTTGTTGGAATCCTCAGTGTTTGTCATCGAATCTCGAATCCCAGTCCCACACTAAACTTCACCACATGTTATTAAAAAAAAACACACATTTATTTTAAAAAATTACATAGGACTATGTATTAAAAAAAAAATCACATGTGTATTTATAAAATTGTAAAATAAGTGCATAGTGTTTACACCTGATATAAAATAGAGACAAATAACCTCAAAAACCACACACGTAAGTTTGCATCTGTTTAATTCTCTGTTAAATTAATCTTTCCTATGTTTTCAATAAAATACGTTTGTATAACAGACACCATTTAAAAAAAGTTACATTTTTTCTGCAATGTTATATTATTGAAGGTTGGAAATGATCGAGTAGTTATGCTAATTGACAAAATGCAGCGTAGTTTATCTTATGTTTGTGCTATTTCCGTTACCTTTATAATACAGTTTAGGTATACAATTTTCTAGAGCTGGGCGAACCTCAGTTCTCTGGTTTCGAACCGAACCAAACTGAATCGAACCATAGCAAAAAAATTTCGAACCGAGCCGAACCGAACCTCTTACAGAAATAATTGTTTTGAATTAAAATGAACCGACCACCAGCATTTTAGTCTTTAACTGAATGGTGAGAAAGAAAGGTTCTCCAGCCATATGTAAAATTAAAACATTATAAAGGTTAGCTTTATTAAAACATTGCAAAACATTTTATAAGTAAAGTTTATGCAATAAATAATGAAGGAAAGAAAACAGTTTAGAGAAAATCATTTTGCATTTAATTTCTTTATATATGTATACTTTTAATTCATGAAGAAGTTCCATGTAAATTTCAAAAAGACTATCTTCCTTTTTTCAGTGTACACTAACCTTCATTAAAAAAAAAAATAAGATTATAAAGATGACGAACATTCAGCATAAGGCCACATAACATATTTTTTGTGGTAGACATAACCTAACATTTTTAACAAGTAAAACTTTTTAATAGGACATTAAAAAAAAGTCGAATGTGAATTAAGTTACCAATCTACATTACAAAACCCGCTGACTGCAGTTGCTGTTTTCTTGGAAGAATGCTGCTCGTCAGAAGAAACTTTAGACATTTTTTGGGGTGGTTCTGGGTCATCTGGGTCGTCATTATCTTTTCTCCATTTGGAAAACTTAAACGACGTAAGCCTACTCATCGCAAATCACCTCAAGAAAAATAATATTGTAAACGTAACGTAAGTCAGTGTGGTTATAAAAATTTGCGTCGGAAAAAAGAAAACACGAGAAATAATGATGGGTGCCGCGACTACGCTAGTCAACTTAGTACCGTACTGTAAAATTTACTGGATCAGTACTTTTAATAAACAAGATTAAATTAATATTTTCAGTACCTGACTGTTATAACCAAAAAGACCAAAGAAAATAAATACATCCCAGTAATTTAAATATGTACATAATTTACGTAATCATTTCCTACCGCATTTGTCTTGTGTTAACTTGATCACGTTAGTTTTGCCGAAATACGAGAGTTCTCGTACATGCGCTTTAGTTTAACGTATGGGGTACGCAATTTTTGGTGATTTTACAACACTTCTCGTACACGCACTATAGTTAAAGGTATAATATACAATACCTTTGGCATTTGTACGATAGTTTATATTACGTAGTACGATAAATGCATACAAAATTCTCTAAAGTAAACAAAAAACAAAGCGCGCCTATATGAAAAAATGCTATGAGAGTTATGTGACGATTAATAATTTTTTTTTATTATTTTGTCTGCGCTTGAAACTGTTGAGGCGACGATTATGCGATAAAAGTCGGAATATTACAAGTAATGGAATTTTGTTGTGCTGTTTTGTGAATGGTCTCAAATGGGGGTTAGAAAATTAGAAAAACGTAATTTTTTTTTAAACGAACGTTCGGTTTTTCGAATATATTTTAAGAGGTTTCGAACCGAACGTAATGATTCGGTTCGGTTCGGTTCAAAATTTTCAAACTTCGCCCAGCACTACAATTTTCAATTACTACATAAAACTCTTAAAAACCCACCTCGAATCCCACCTCGAATCCCACCTCGAATCCCACCTCGGATCCTACGAATCCTCGAATCCATAGGATTCGGTATATTCGACGAATCCAAGATTCAAAAATACCATCCCTACAAACAACGCAGTTCATTGGAATCATAAGTTGATGCAAAACTGATTCAGAGGGTATTTGTTACAATTAATGTTCTTCAGCATGCAATGCTTATAATATTCCTGCCATTTCATCAATTAACAATGTAGATGATTCAGTTTTGAATTTTCTAGCGATGGTGGTCGATTTTACATAATTTTTGGTCTGTATTTATGGTTTTCGTTTGGATGTATTTGCGGTCATTTAGCACATTGTCGTCATATTTTTTTTTACATTAACCTATACTGCAAACACAAAAAATTATAACTTATATATGCAAGCACCATACTCAAAATTTTATAGAATTTGCTGCGGTAGGAATTTGTTTCTTAAAATTGGCTTTGAATATCCTTTCCCACATTAATATTATTAATACTGTGCATCATTGAAAAGAAATAAACTTGTGGAATAGAGTCTGTTTCACTGTCCGCCCAGCTTAAAGTAATGGTGTATGTGAAGTGAACTTACTGGCGGTGAACTACCTGGAAATGGAACTTGCAGGGAGGCGGCGAGGGAGTGCCGGAGGAAAAAGAAAGAGTACATCAAATGCCTGGAGAACCGCGTGGCCGTGCTGGAGAACCAGAACAAGGCGCTCATAGACGAGCTCAAGTCGCTCAAGGAACTCTACTGCCAGCAGAAGACGGAATGAGGACCAGCGATCGAGCGGAAGCGAGACGCGTCGAGGTGAGCGGTCGAGGGAGTATAGAGTGTCGCGGTCACTCGTTCCCCAGCCGCCGTTTGTGCGTGGAGTTCGTCGGTTCGTCTACCCGGGCGCGAGTCGGAGACGCGATTGTTTCGTCTGATGTTGTAGTCGGTTGTTATTGTTGTTGTTGGTCCAGATGATTATTAGAATACCGTTCAGACGATTTTTTTTTTTAGAAGAAGCAAATGGACGGTGCTCGTTTTTATACCAGTGAGAGTGTCGTTTCGCGGAGACGCTGCTAGGTCGGACGGAACTATTGTCTGCCGGAGACCTTCGAAGTGAACTTAGTCATTTTGCGGATTAGGAAAAGGCCTGTGATATACGTGTACACTATCTACTAGAAGAATGCCAAAGTTGTGTTAGAAGTTGATAGGAGTGTGGTTCTTCAGCTTCATGTGATTCAGGCGTAACTCAGGGGTAGAAAGTGAGGTGACTGTGTGCCATAAACAACGTACCACACTGATCGTGATGTTAGCGTTTTACCCTCTTCCTACCCAGCTAACAGTTCATTCAGCATCTTATTGCATACCTACATTATGTATTTTCTTCTGTTTGTGGATTACACAAAGTATTTGTGTTTTTTTAATGTATGATTTAGTTGATGTCAGTTTGTTTTTTAATTCTGTATTTCATTGTTTTAAATGTTCACCATTATTGAAGTTTTTACAGATGTTGTAGTCTAAGTGGAAAAAAAAAAATTGTTATCTTTGTATTTATTACAAAACAAGCAAGTATTTTTGATCATTCAGTTTTTTTGAATTTACTATCACATCACTTAGCACAATTTGTAATAATATTAAGTATTTATTTTGTGAAGAAGTGCAATTATGTAATATAGAAGAGTGATATATTTGTATAAATACTGGAGAACTCAACTAGTTAAAGAATTACAAAAAAAAATTTGTACAGATTTAAATGTAACATATTTTCTGTGTGGCTCATGGACTGTTGTCCTACATAGAATTTGTAAATTAAAAGAAATTATTTTTCGTATGAAGTAGTTTGTTATGATTTGAATTTGATGTTCTTTTAAAAAAAATTTTAACTACATTTATTGTTCATTATATTCTCAATACATAAAATACATAGTATTATCTTGATGTCTGCCTTGCATGTGCAACTGCCTTGCTACAGTTTTGCCAAAATAACAAGTTTTATTTTAAAAGTAGTTTTCTTTGGCTGTTTGCGACATTTTCTTCGTATGTATGATTTTGAGGGCCGGTTTGGTGACATATTCTGAGGTACAAATAATGTATATTTAATGTAATTTGCCAGTTGAGTTTGGCACTTAACTGTTAAGTAATGTCGTCTACACGTTTTATCTGCTGGTGGTTCAAACCATTCTTGAGCAGTTACTACAAATGTCGGAGTGCTGTACATTGTAAAAATTTGGATATTTATTCTTTTTGAAATTACGTTGATATTAGTACGGGTGATTGGAGCTTTAAAAAAAAAGTGAAATCGGTGCATATGCACTAAAGGTTAAATTTGAGTTTGATAATTAATTTCAGAAGACTCTTCAGCTATTTAGCATAACTATAACAATTTGCACTATTGTAATTAAAGATAGGCCAAATCTTGAAAACTCCAGCTGAGTCGAGCAAGTAATTTAGCTCAACTTGTCTTAAAGGTTGAGTTCATTGTACTTGACAAGATGAGAATCAACAGTATTTTTTTTATTTAACTCTATACCACCAATAACTGTGACATAAAATTACATATAACTATTATGCAAATATTTTACTGTGAAACCTGTATGTACATTCTTACTATTAACATTTTCCTGCCATTTACACATTTTCATTATTGTATGGTATATTTTACACAGTTGCAACATCCGGAAAACATATATGCCGCTATTTACAACTCAAAACACTAGAAACGTACATAATTTTGAAATGAAATATCTGCATTATGCCATAGACTGGTTAACACAGCAAACATGCTTTGTGAAGAAAATATTTTAATGCAGAACATATTTTTTCTACTACAGGGTCAACCAATAATATGAATTAGAGCTGTACCCATTCACAAAATTTTTCCGATATGCTGATACACCGTAATGCAGACACAACAGTTGCCAATTCACAGATTCCGAACCGATACAGGAAAAAACGCATATTGCTAAAAAAAATTTTTATAAATTTACTAAATTACCCAAAATAACTCATTCTAAGAAAAGCATGCAATGAAAATGCTTTTTAGAAAATGTATTTTAGTTTATAAATGGAACATACTCTTTTTTTAACTCTTTATTTTTAGCGTGTTTATATTTTTTTTGTTGACGACCGGTTAGTTTCTTATTGAAACATGAATTTACTAATGGAGGCTAGAAAATTTAATTAAGACGTAATTATGTATAATAATATTATTTAATAATAGGTAACAATGGAATATATTGACTCACAAAATACGAAGTTTAAAAAAAATTTAATTTAAAATTGTGAGACTTTGTACATGTTTACGATTCAAGATTGATAATTCCAATACCATCTTAACGCATGCGGCGGTGAAAATTTATAGTACCAAACATTTATACGGAAATGCATTTCATGTGGTCGCTTTGCGCGGGAAACAGTAAAATTACTTACGTTATGTGAAGTCCTATATTATTTGGTAAAATTTTTTTTATTAAATTTTAAAAACTTTACGGAAGTCAGTTAAAAAATGTATTCATCACGATAATACGAACATATCTTTGCAGTTCATGCAGTTGGTATCGTCTGTTGTTTGTAGTGGTAACCAGGTTCTAAATAAAGAGAGTTTTTGATTTTATCTAACTTTACCATGCTGGTGATGTATTTATTTACGATGTATTTGATTCAAGAACTTCATTAAAAGAAAAGGATGTTTAAGTTTGATATGTATGGCTGGCACACATAGCTAAGATGATGATGTTCAAAGTATGTAGTAGTACGAAAAGTGAAAAGAAAACTGGTGGATTTTTAAATTATGACAGACACACTCAATTTCCAGTAATAGCATCCAAAACTTAACAACCGTATCGTGAATGGCAGAAATGCAGATTCAAGTAAATATTGGCAAAATCGACTTCTACTAATTTGTATCGTCATAGCTCTATGAGAAACTTTTATTTATCACATGAGAATGCCTGACAAAGGGACTAGAATTTATGGTACAACCTGCACACTTATCACACAGCAAAACAATCTTAAAACAAAGTCTTCGTTGAGAAGCAATTTCAAACTCATCTCTCCATCACAGGTTTTTACACTTCACATATTCAGAAATTGCTGCAAACACAGTAATAAATTTCAGAATTCGATATTCACTAGCTGAATCACATGGAACTAAAATCTCTCTGTGCATTTTTAATTTTTTTTTGCAGAGGCACTAAAACTCCTTTTGTCCGTCTCAGCAGTTTTTGGATTAAAAACATTTTTGTTTTTTGGTCGTGACTTTTGCATCTTGGAAGCTGCCCTGTTTTTTCAACTAAACTTCATTTTCACGAAAAATCCACAACAGAAAGTATAAAGGAGCACACGGCCTTACTACTTGGCTTGGCTTGGCTGTTTGGACTGACTACTCTTCAATATTTGCCAGTTTGCAGTGAGAAATAGTTGCATGTAGCTCAGAATTATAAAAAGGACACTACTACATTGTACTCAATGTACAGTAGAACCTCGATGATACGTTCCCGTTTCATACATTTTCCGTGTCATACGCCGATTAATTTCGGTCCCGCCGAAAGTACTATATTTACAATGGTTTACTTTCCCGGAACATACACTTATAAAACCATTAATTTCCCGTTTCATACGTTTTTACGAAGCGGAAAAGTCCTAAAATTCACAAATTTTTTTTATATTCCTCCTTATAAACTCCGTTTTAATGCTTTTATTTTGAAAAACGATCATTGTTTACATTTGCAAACGTAAGAAAATAACTTTATCGCACCATAGATATGGATAGTATCAGGAAGACTGTGCACTTCGCTAGTAGCATCTATGGCCAGCACCAAGCGAGACTAGTGGCGCAAACAAGAAATGATCATGAAAATGGTGCACGCGCTTTACCAAGGCACGGATCTCATATTTTGTGCATTCATTAATCTTTTAACTGAATATACCCGTTTGTTATTGTTTTTTTACGATTGGATTGTTTTGTATTTTACATTTCTCAAGTTAAAATTTTATTGAAAATTGTTCTGTTGCATAAAGTTGTTTGTAAAATGTAATAAATAAGCAAAAATTTCTGATTTTTTTTTTACAATAGCCTAATTTTTTTAATTTCTAATTTAGGCTTGGTGACTTTTCCAAGAAAGGACTTCATAACATTTTTTAAGGCCACTGTTTCTCATGTCAGCTTTACTTGATTATGGACTGTATTTTACATTTCTGGTGGTTTTATTATATGTATAATATAATGATGAATTCATATCTTTCATTAATATAATGCAATTATTTACACATATGTATTTATGTTTAATCTGGCATTGTGCTGGTATGCTAGATTGGAAAAAAATTTCATTATTGCCATTCCTTTTTCATACACTTTCCCGCATCATACACCATTTATGTGCCCTCCGTTGAAAAGTGTATGACAGGGGTTCTACTGTATATGAATACAATAGAAAGGGTCATGAAAGGTGCATCGTTCCAGATAAACTACTGCTGTCCTCAGTCCTGATTGTTTTCTAATGCTCAGAGACATCTTAAAAAATGTGTGTGTAACTAAAATAATATTTGTTGGATTGGCATGACATTTTCTCTGTATATAAATAATATGTACATTACAAAAATTATATATATATATTCTGACTGCATAGAACCCCTTAATTAGCCTGAAAGTGTGAAAGTTTCATCAGAAATTGATACAGTCAGTAGTATAGATATGTCTGTCTGGCACAAGGCTTCAGGCTGAGAAGCCAAGAAGCAGGTCATCATCTTGGATTGTGAGATCACAGTGGCCATATTCAATCACCTTGACCTTAAAAATTTGCTAAAATTGACCCAAATTCACCAAAATGACCCTAATTTTCAAGTTTGTAGGGAAAAGTTTTTACCAAAAAATCTAAAAAAAATTTTCAAACATTTCCCATTTTCTTTTCTTAAAAAAAAATTGGAGGGGCAATAATTCTTGAGAAGGGGGGGGGGGGGGGGCAATCATTCTTGAGAGAGGGGGGCAATCATTCTTGAGAGAGGGGGGCAATCATTCTTGAGAGAGGGGGCAATCATTCTTGAGAGAGAGGGGGGCAATCATTCTTGAGAGAGAGGGGGGCAATCATTCTTGAGAGAGAGGGGGGCAGTCATTCTTGAGAGAGAGGGGGGCAGTCATTCTTGAGAGAGAGGGGGGCAGTCATTCTTGAGAGAGAGGGGGGCAGTCATTCTTGAGAGAGAGGGGGGCAGTCATTCTTGAGAGAGAGGGGGGGGGGCAGTCATTCTTGAGAGAGAGGGGGGGCAGTCATTCTTGAGAGAGAGGGGGGGCAGTCATTCTTGAGAGAGGGGGGGCAGTCATTCTTGAGAGAGGGGGGGCAGTCATTCTTGAGAGAGGGGGGGCAGTCATTTTTGAGAGAGGGGGGGGCAGTCATTCTTGAGAGAGGGGGGGGGCAGTCATTCTTGAGAGAGGGGGGGGGGCATTCATTCTTGAGAGAGGAGGGGGCAGTCATTCTTGAGAGAGGGACAATTAATCTCAAGAGAGGGGAAATTTTTTATTGTAGAGAGGAACTTATTCCTCAGAGTTCCCATGTGAGGTTGTGAGATCTTGACTTAGACATTCATCTTGAAACATTTAAATTTGGCCAAAAACTTATGAAAAAAAACCAAAAAATATATATTAAAATTTTTTATATTTCCAGTATTTGATTACTAACCAGCTTACGTCTCCAGTTAAAACCTAGCAAGTTCAATTGAATAAAATATGACTTAAATTATAAAAAATGTATAAAAAATTTTAAATAAAAAAAGTTTACGTTTGGAGTACTTGTTTCAAACCCAGTGAGGACATACGTGGCGATGGGTCCTTCCTCATTGATGTCCTCAATCAGACTGACTCCCCATCACTAGTACCAATGCATAAATTACTTCCACATTATGATATCACAGCAGTCATCTTGGATCCGCCTTGTTTCTTTCATCTGCTAGAGTTTGCTGCGGTCAGTGATTTAAGTTTAACCCACTAGTGTCAATCACCAGATTTTTAACAATTGTGTACGCCATATTATCGGATATCTTGGCAGCTATATTAAAAATCAGTAATTACCATCTTGGAAAATATTAAAAAAATCATAAAAAGTATTTTTTTATATTTTGATTAATTTAATTGATTTCTGTCCGTGGTTTGATCCTAGGTAAATTAAGTAATTTAGGCTCAAAGATATTTAATTTTTTTCTGAATTATCTTTTGACAAGTTTATTTGATCTTCATTACTAAGAGCAAGCATCACTAAGATACCTCCCTGGCTGTATAGATATTGTACACACTATCACTGTGCCTACCATATTCAGTACACCTTATGACTACTAGACTGTCTAATAAAATTATAAAGTCAATGTGTGTCCAAACCACGTCTTTTTCATTACTTGTCATACTTTCAAACAAGCAGTGACCTATTTCAGGCAAACAAGTCGAGTGTCTGAACTGCTAGACCTCACAGTATGGATATAACGTATTACAAGCATATAAACCAACTAACCAAACATATTTTACGCCAACTATAGGCCCAAGTGTCCTGGAAAATGTTTTACCTTGCCACAAGACCAAGGGTTCCGAACCATTATACCTTCAGACCTGATCAAAGGCTGGACTATTCATACTCATCAAGGACACACATTTGGAGCCACAACCATAACATAAAGGACGCACATTTTGGTGTCAACAGAAAGGACATGACATTCAGATGCCTGGAAATTCAGGGAAAATTTATGGAAGTTGAAATTGGTCAGGGAATTGACTATAAAACCTGGAAAAGTCATAGAAATTCCTCAGTGTCAGTAATTTGAAGTGCTCTGGTATGCCATAACCCAGACATTGAAAAACCTTTTTTCAGATGGTGTTTTAATGCATAGTTACACTGTAAATTTGGCATTTGCAAGGTTCTGTTTGAACAAGTACGGCTATAGGAATGATGGAAGCTGGATTATCTTTATTTCTTTTAGAAAATTTTAGAATACATCAATTATTAAAAAAAAAAAAAAAACAGGAAATTTGTAATTTTGGTTATGAAAAGTCATGAAAGTCAAGGAAATTTTTCTACAGATTTTTGTGGACATCTTGTTTGGATAAATATTTGTCATCTAGGACACACTTTTGGACACATTCAATAAGAAGAACACATATTCTACAAAAAGGACACATATGTGGACATATATTCAACAAAAAGGACACATTTATCTATAAAACACATTGGAACACACTTTCAAAATATATGAGACATATTCAACAAAAAGGACACAAATTTTGACACACATTTGTAATCTTGGTCACACATTTGTCATATAGTACAAAACATTCATCAAAAGACACATTCGGACACACACTCAACGAAAAAGACGCACATTTGGATTCACATTCGACATCTTGGATAAAAATTATTATTTAGTAGGTCACAAAAAAAATTAGAATACAGTTTTATTATTATCTATAATAATTGTATTATTCTCTGAATCCCACCCCTGAATTAAAGTATGGAGGATATTTTATCCGTGTGAGAACAGTCTCCTGTACACAGAGAAGAAGTCAAATGTCTCAGCTTGTCAACCATTCCATTTGGATCATCCAATGATATGTAATCCGTCTCTTCTTTACACTTTTACTGTCAATATTCTGTAAATCTCTTTAGTTTTATGTTATATCACCAGCCTGAAAGTCACTATCATCATCGTAGCTATTTGCATCTTCACCAAGATTACTGTAACAATTTGAAATTTTTGAAGATTAAGTTATTTCATCATCTACAAGCATCCTTTCTAAGTGTCCATTTTTCCAAAAGTTCAGAGGATCCGTTTGAAATTGGCTTGAATGTTTTCTCACTTTCCATGGTAATGATACTTCCATTGTGTTCAGCCTTCCTTAAAACTTTAATGTCCTTCAATTCAAGTTCTTTGTCAAGATCAGGAGAGCTATGAACATAATCATGTTAAAGACAAGGAAAATTATTTTTGTCATTCTGCGTATTCTTTAGCGTACGTAGTAGCTCCATCGTTCATCTCTGTGTTGTAAGTGTGAATAGCATTACAAGTCCTGCCATGTCTTTTTTTTTATGCTCTCTCTTTGCGAAAACATCCTGCCACTCCGATCGCAACTTAACATATTATGTAGTGGGCTTTTAACATAATTATTCTTCTCATGAAGTCTAGCATTCTTTCTTAAGGTAAATTCCTTGTTGCAGTGACTACACTTGTAGACTTTAGATAATGCTGCAGGCATTGATTGAGAATCCACAGTAGCTTCAATGACCGTGGTCGGATGCATACTGAAATTTTATATTGAAACCCAATACACCTATCCCTCACTTAGCACGGCTTCAGATTGTGCGAATTCATTTAGCGCGATTTTAATTTTACTGCCCCAGTCTCAAATAGCACGTCTGTAAAATTCAGTTAGCACGAAATTTCGGCAGGCAAAAAAAAAAGTAGACCACGATGCCACAAAGTCTGTTTCAACTTCTATGAACATGTGCTGTGGGATACAGTTAGCCAAACAAAAATAGGGGGGGGGGGGGGTGAAGAATCACGCGCAGTTCTGTCTACGCTATTGGCTGTTGTACAAACATCAGCTGTGGCATGTTAAATTGCGGCTATGGAGTGTAAAAGACCAAATGTTTTTACGTCCGTGCGTATGCCGCCGTGCCGTGCCGTTGTCGCCTGGCCACAAACCGGGCCGTGAACTCAGTCTAGCCAGTGACAGGGAATTCACTCAAGCAAAAGCAACGTCTGCCCATTCAGCTGCCGGTAACTGTACGTGGTTGATCACTCATAATGCATCGTGTTCAAGTATTTGAGACAAAACTAGAAGTATTACGGCGCGCAGATTGTCATGAAGGCCACGCTAATGTTGGTCGCACTTTAGTTTTAAGCAAGTCAACTGCGCACAATCGTACGAAATAAGGATTCTTAACAAAAGTTTATATACATAAATCTGATGATGTTGGTTGTACTAGCGGGAATATATTTGACATTAGATACAGGAACATAAATGAACAGATGATTCACGTGGAAAACGTTGTTAAATAAATGTTGCAAAGACAAAAAATTGGCTTGACAAGATTGGTGTGAACCAGGTGGTGATACGCGAATAAGCACTTTAATTTGTGAAAAATTAAATTATAATTATCCGGACAGTAATATCGGTTTCACCGTAAGTAAAGGATAGTTTGGAATTGTACACAACTTGAGTTGAAGGTCACGCCCGGGCGGGCAAGTCAGCCAGCCGACTGACGATAAAGTACATAACCACGTATCTCCCGTTACGCGGTATCGTATTTGCCATACAAAGTGCGATGGGAGGCATATAAAGATTAATGGTGTGACATATTTATAGTTGAGTGTTATTCAAAGCATTTACATTACGTAAAGTATATTCCTGCACAATTTTGGAACACATTAAATAAATTAGCCTTGCTATATATGGAAACTAATACTTCAGAATACGCGATTTCGAATAACACGAGCATTTCTAGGAACGAATTAGTCGTGCTAAGTGAGGGATAGGTGTACTGAAATAGAAATTTAAATAATACATCAGTGGGAGTTAAAGTTTTTCATTTGGAACAATTCAAGCTCAATAGATCTGCTTTTCCCCAACATATGTCGCATCATGTTATGACGTAGTGTGTGTTTATGCTTTAAAAATCAATATCTGAATCCACCTTGCATAAGTTACCTTGTATAATAATAAAAGTATCAAACGTTTGTAATGCGCTGTGTTTTAAAAGCAGTCTCTGTTTAATGTGGGTTGCGGAATGCTCGCTCACTCTCACAAGAGAAGAGCTTCGCTAGACTTCAAGGGGAAGGGGAATCATCTTGCATAATAGTGTTTCTCAGCTGTAATAAGCATAGTCATCGAGCAGTGAATCTTTTTGAGTGCCACCTGATTGAAATATTAAAAGTTCTGATTTGGTAACAGAAATTTACAAACCAAAAGGATATCTCATTATATTTCAACATTTCAAGTGATATATTTAATAAAAACTCCACAGAGGATTGTAGTCTCAAGAATAACAAGAAGCACAATGAGAAAAACCAAAAGAAGTCTTGGCAGGAATAACCAGGAGCACACAGAAAATGATCAGAAGTCTGGTAAAATTATGCTCTGGGATAAACATGTATACTTTTGCTTGCATATGTTTTTATGCCTCTAAGTATACATATGCATATTTTTTACTTAGTATATTATACCTATGTGTAACATTTATATAATGTTTAAGCATTGGCATATTTATAATATTTTTATATATGTTAAGCATATCTATATAGGTTTTATGCATATGCATACTACAGCCAAATGTAACACATCATACTATTATGTTCGGCTGGTATCTAGTGAGTGATTATTCATTAAGAATGTTCTATAGGGTTGAAGATCAAGGTGAAAGGAGTGTGAAACCTTCAGAATAATGCCCTAGATTGGACAGTGTCTGTGAACATTACCTAAAGTCTTTTGTAAACTGAACAAAATTTAATGCTTAACATTACCTATTTTTGTTTAGAAAACTATGTCTTAAAGAAGGGGATTTTTTTGCCATTTAAAAATACATACATTTAACTTCACTAAAATAAAGAATTTAAAATTTGTTAAAAAAAATTGTACAAAAAATAGTCACCATACATATATTAGGTAGTTTTAAAGGATTAACAAGAGGAAAAATCACATTGTTTGTCACTTTGAAGATTAAAATGTCCAAAGAAAATGTGTACCACAACCATATTTTATTGGAAGTCCCTCTCAAACTATGAAATTGCTTCAAATGTAACTTAAACTAGAAAATTAGATGTCTTATTTATTGAAATTTGGTGGCAGCCCCTGTTGTCTGATACTGATACCTGGTCATGGTGGTGGGGAGATTAAAAGCTTACATCTTTTACCCTGTTTTCGTTTGTTGCCGCCATCATTGCCTTGAAGCGGGTAGATTGGCTCGAGTGAGGTGAAGAGATAGGTTCCCTATCTTCTGGCATATAACTCTCACTGTACCTTATGACTTGATGATGCACACTTTCAGGGAATGAATATTCCAGTGGTTCAAGTTGTGCCCGTACAGTTTACATTCCCGGAAATACAGTTGCGACAGTTTAAGCCAGGTTCCACCCAAAATAAAAACATGTTGCGAAGAACCTTTTTCAGGATACTTTTCATTGATGGCTTTTAACACATGCTTTGAAAGTGGTTCACAAGAATGAAAGTGTTTTTTTCTTTTTAATGCTATTAATATGAAGACCTTGGATGAAATTGAGAGTTGTTTCAGAGAAACAAAATTGGTTTATTCCTAAGCTCTACAAGTTTCTCACCAAACTGACATGAATGAAATGTCTAAACATTTGTGGAGCTTTCTTATTGACCAGCTGTCATGATGCTGGAATGTTAAAAGAGTTGTGAACCAGTTTTGATCATTCAAGTTCTACTCTCTTGAAGTAATACATACTTATCTGTTATTTGCCTTGAACCTGTCATAGTAATTCATGGTTAATATTTTGCATTATTAGTGCTTCTTTGGTAAAATTTTAAAGGTGATATCATGTCTGGCTGTATAACATTAAAACTTAATCTTGCTAAATATTCCTTACAAGCTTTGAAAGTTAATGTTCTGCTGGCAGCTCACCAAAATTTGCAGTGACATACTTTTGGTAACAGTAACACTTAATACTGTTCTATAGTATTATTTCATAGAAAATATTTTTCTACTACATATTTAAATTTATTTCCATAAAAAAAAATTGTATTTCCTTCAACAGCGATGATTTATCCAAAAACATTTTTCCATACAATATTTTGTGTTTGGGAAATACAATTTTATTTTTTTTGGAATATAGAAAAAGTTCATTTAATGGGTTCTGGAAATTTACAAGTTTTTTTCATGGTAAATATGAGCACTCATAGGTGTTAGACTTGTGAACATGTTGCTTTAAGCTATCAAATTGTAGCACTGTTTTTTTGCTACAATTTATTCTTATTTACCAAAATAAAAATTGTTCCTGTATAGAAATTATTGTTAAGATTTTTATTCAATTACTAACAGCTGCCTATAAACTATAGGATTACCTGAAAATTCTCATCAAAATAAATTTTACCAAAACTTAGTTATGTAGGCCTATGTAAAATTTAAGCGATAAATTAATTTTTTTTTCCAAATAAATAATTTTGACATATTTGAAATAATTGTTACAAGCTCTGGGAAAAAGTATTCCTCATACAAACGTTGCAAAACTTTACATAGTGTGATTATAAAACTGAATTCAGTGGAAAGTGCTAGTGTGTGTGGTTCCGGTTTTACTTTTTCATAAATAACCTTGTTTTATATTTTGTGGTTCTTGTGAAAGCCAAAGAAAACTACATACAGTGTATAAACAAACCATAAGTAGGGACTTGATCTTTCTCTGTACATTCAGATATATTAAGTATTCAAATCATCTAAAAAAATGGCATAAAGTTGGGTTAGTTGCTTTATTTTCAGAAACCTCCATAGAAATGTTTTTTTTTTTATGAATTTGCATAGCTGAATATTTTATCAATACAACTTGAGTATATTTGTCTTATTTTTACAGTTGAATTGACTGCTATGATTTTTTTTTAGTAGAAATTTGTATTACAGTAACTATTTAAAAATCTGTAAGTTTTTAATATGTATGGTAAAGTTGTTGATATGAAAGTAAACTATATTTTTATTACTTATGAACTGTATCTGTTTCAAAAATACATACTACAGCCCATGGACAGTTGGGGTGACTGCAGGTCACGAAAGTCATAAACCAGTAGGGAAATTTTAGGACTGGTCACTAAGTCCCGAAATAAACAATAATGTTGCTGGAAGTTGTGAAACTTAATTTCCAGCACCTTTTTTCTAACTTGATTTTGTTTTTGACGTGTAAACATCTTGGCTCTCGTTATACGGCATATGGTAGGAGTGATTTCGTAAAAAATGGAAATGAGTCTGTGAACGGAAATCGTCGCAAAGATTGCGGACCCAAATGTCGCAACATAAACCCGTATTTAGTCACTTTTGGAAACATTAGGGTACATACCAAATGTATTGGTGTATGAAAGTGAAACTACCCTGGAATATATTTGGTAAACTAAAATAGTCATAGTACAATAAAGTAATCACAGGTTTAAAAATACCTAAGAAAATTATTATAATAGATACTTCTACTTCTAAATTCTCGATTGGCTTAATAGCACAGCAGTAGAGCATGCACTTGTTAACTTAAGGGGATGTAGTTGAAACCTCGTCACTGGAAAAAAAAAATTTTTCTTCACTTTTTAAGAACAATAATATAATAATATGTAATAATAATGTTGTACCAGCTCAATAATGTTAAGGTTTGTTTTTAGTAAGTATTTAATGACTGATTTCAGTTGTTTAAGCAAAAACAAATACACACACACATACTTAGTGTTTAAAATGTGTTTTAAAATGTTTCAAGTAATACTGTAGTAATGCCGTAGAATTATAACTTCTAACTTGTGCGGAAAATTTACTGTATAAACTGTTAACTAGTGAATTTTAACAAGATGGGCAGTATTTTGATAAAATTCCTTGTCGAAAATCAGGACCAAAACCAGGGTTTAGTATTTTTTCAAGTCTTTCATCGGAGCTGTGCTGCTATCTGTGCATGATGGTGGTAGGCACAATTTGCGATTCGGGCAGCGATTTCTAGTGCCTGGTTCAGATAGTTTCAGATTCTCATCTAGAAATTTTGGTATTTTAAAAGCAAATATTTTATTGATCAGTACATTTATCATCATTTTAATGAATTATACTTTAAATTTTGTGTGAGAGTTTCATATAAGTGTATTTGAAACATGGACAACATGAGAACACATGATGTTGCTCGTTACTGAGGTTAGATGTTTACACATCAGTGGTGAGTAGTGAAAGACTCACATTTTTTTTACACCTCACTTCAATTTATTAGTAGCACGTTAAATACGAGGGTTATTTTTTTTTCAACCTCCGATCGACTGTAATAAAAAAACGGGAATGAATTGGGAAATTATTTTAATGTCAAAAGAAACGTACATCTTTACTCTATTTTGCCACATAATCACAGTGCAGATTGAGACATTTATCGTACCGATGCACCAGCTTTCCAATACCCTCTGCATAAAATGATGCCTCCTGCCTATTCAGCCACGTTTACGGGGCTTCAAAAATTTTCCCACTTCTGAACACTAGGAACTTGGATAGTAACAATGTTTAGGGAAAGTAAGAATTTTTGTAATATTTGTTTTCTTTAATTTTTTTTATCTATAAACTTCTTAGCTCTCTGAATACAGCATTTGGTAGGAGTAATTTCTTGAATTGAATGGAAATTGCATTGAGCGGAAATGTTTAACTGTGGTGCTGTCATCTGTGGCGGATGGCGCAAACCAAAGTTCACAAAACCAAAGGGAAAATTTATAGTAATAACTGTTTAATGAATTTTAACAAGATGGGCAGTATTTTAATAAAATTCCTTGTCGAAAATCAGGTCCAAAAACGGGGTGCAATATTTTTTCAAGTCAATTTTATTTTTTTCGGAGCAGTTTCGTTATATAGTTTAACCTTTCGGTCTGCAAAATGAATGATTCAATAGTAGACATAACTGCTCCGGTAGCAAATTGTAGCGCTGAGTGTGGAAAATACGTGTGATTTGCGTCAATAAATGTCGTTGAAAATACCATTTTCATATATTTATCACACACTGCATTATTTTAAAGAATCTTAAGTTAAATTTTGTGACCAAGTTTCATATAAGTTTATTTGCAGCAAGAGAACACATAAATTCACTTGTTACCCGATGTTTAATGTTTACACATAACTGGCGATTAATGAAAGACTCGCTTACTTAAATTTTCCCCTAATTGTATATCTAGAAACATCAACCAAAATTTTATTCATTGAAACCTCTTTCATCAAAGATTGTAATTGTTTGCTTGTAAAAAATTTTTCATGTATCTGTGTGCAGTTATTTTTTTATTGTTGGTCAAGACTAACAAGAACACACAATTAAAATATCATAATTTAAATAATATTTATTAACAGAAAAACCTGATTGACTAAATCATCACTGTTTCCTTTTATTTTCTTTGCATTAATCAGGTTTCACTGTAGAAAGTTATATAAATATTCTGTGAATTTCAACTTACTTGCTTAGTACAGGGTTTGTTTCAACATTGATATCTTGCTTTGTTGTTTTGTTGAACAACAAATTTTTGAATAATTCTATATGTCATTATGAACAATTTTGAGGTAAATTTCTGTAAATGTGTTGATTTTTATTTGGTCTGAGTAATTTCTGAAAAATATTTGTACCAGTGGTAAAAAAGTTACATACATTTTGATTATTGCACTAGATAGTTTAACAAAATCTGTCTATAAAATTCAATTTTTCTCTAACTACACATTATGTTTCAGAGGAAGACTTTGTTCCTTCAAATATTTTTTCTTAGCACTGTGTTAATGCACGAATGTTCCAATATTCATATATTGTAATAACTATGTAATCATAGCATGTTTTTCATCTTTATTTTTTTTAAAACATTAAGTATAGCCCCTGAACTGAATGTGTAGTGTCAAGTGAAGAAACATTCAACCGTTTATTTTTTGAAGTAAACTTCTTTGGGCGCGATGCGAGTAAAATTTTAATGCAACGTTTTCGTGAAACATTTTTGTAAACGTTTCTGACTTGAAAAGGACAGAAAACAGGTACTTGGCCAAAGAGATATAAAGAAAGCACTACACATACGTTGCTGGGCTCATTTTCGTTCTCCTCTTTGTGCGATGATTCGTCACCTGCCCAAGATAGATGAACGAAAGTATAAGACAAGAGAGAGTGCTTGTTTCAGAAAATATGTAGATACAAGTATCCTGTACAATCATCTGTGAATGCTTTGAATTTATTTTATATTTGCTACTAGCGCGCTTGCGTTCCTCCTTGTTCAACCAGCAGTGTAGAGAGCGCTGTTGACAGTCCCTGCATTTCCTGCATAGATATCGCTACCTGTTATGAATTTCATATTTCGTTCAGAGATTTGGCGAGTTCCAAAGAGAAGAATTGTTTGAAGAAACAATAACATGCACATTTTTCTTTATGGTATAAGTATTTCAACAGTGAGTAATATTTATTTAGGAAATTGTCTTCTGTCTCTCTCTCTCTCTTTTTGCCATTTCACCCCTTATGATATACTTATGAGTCGAGGTTTGAATTGCCAAAGAAGTTTCTCTTGTATCACCTGAGTTACACATGCTCTTTTTTGTTTAAAGTTTAGGATTATGAACCCCTTTTTTTTTGTGTTTGAAAAGTTTTTCCGAAGTGTTTAACAAATATTCCCAGAGCACTGTAGCTGGTGGTAGAAACAAATTTATCTGCGAGAGCTTCTATAGATGTAAATAACATGTTATTTGTCAACCACACAGGTTCAAATTATGAATTTTACTTTCTCAAAATATTTTTCTTCGAATCTTTTTCCTTAAATATCAAATTGAATACTAAGGATTTGAAGGTACATAAAAATTTGAGTTGACTGGACCTCCCATTAACAGCGTTTGGCATTTTTTTCTTCTTCTGTTTTGACAGTCTGCTATCCACAGCTCTTTACTTATCTTGTCTTTTCCTTCTTGTTTTGCGTATCATGTACCAATCATTTTAAACCTTCAGTGCCGGTTTATTACGGACACAGCTTGATCAGAATAAATATGCAGTGATTTCAGACTGGCTACATCAGCAGGATGTCCGGCTTAAGGAAAACACGGAGCTGTAAAAAAAATTCGGAATTTTGGGAGAAATGCATGAATAAATCAAGGAAATATATTTTTGGTCAGGGATTTTATATGAAACTAGTTAGTCGTAAAGCTGCTAAGGAACCAATTGAAAAATGATGAAAATACAAACAATTTAATATACATAAAATACTTATTGAAATATCAATTTATTTTAATATTATGCAAATGATAATTATATATATATAATAAAAGTATTTGACAAAAAATTGTTTTTAATGAAGAACCTCGTGAACAACTACATTGCATGTGAATCATCTAATTCAATAATAATAATATTTAATCAAATATAACGAAATACTCGTGTAATCAAAATTGATTTACAGTGATAAATGGAATATTTGCTTAATTTGCGAAGTTAATTATTTGAAATTAGAAAAGTGAAAGAATGATTAAAATCTCACAAATTAAATAAAAATAAAAGCTCTTCTTTAACTTCTAGTGCCATCTTTTGTAGAAAAATTCAAATGCACTTCTTAATACATATAAAAAAAATGAAAGTGTTGCTGTGTGTAAAACAGCAAGTGCGGCTACCTGCAGAATACCGGCCTCAGACTCCTGATGGGAGACTTCCCGCCACACAGTGGCATTCTGCAGGCAGGCGCTATCTCACAGCGTTACGCAATCATTAAGTCAGTGATGTACATGCTAATCCTGTAAATTAACAAGGTCATGCATATTGTATTTTGGTTCAGTCTATGTTGTATTAGGCTTCTGTGAATCCTGATTTTTTTTTTTTTTTTAAATTTAATTGGTTATCATATAATTCATGGATATAGAAACATTTTCGAAGCAAATCCAACCAAATGGTTAAATGCTTTTTCTTGATATACTTGTTTGAGAGAAGTATGTTTAATTCAAAATTAATTTCCAGAAAAATAGTTGTGAGTGAACAAATTTTTAAGATTTCAAAGATAAATTTAGTAAATAAAGACTTTGAAAATTTACAATCATTGTATTATTATCAATTCGCTAGTCCAACCATCTTTTGAAAACAAAATTCCTTTGCTCGTTTCAGTAACTTTGCATCTGCGATGCGTAATGTAAAAAAAAAATTTTTATCTGAAAGTCTGTTATGCCGGCAAATTTTGTTGCACTGACATCCCAGATGTGTCAAACATGACTGTTTATAATATTATTTAATTTGCATCGTCATGTCCCTAGCACTATTGTGATTCCATACACTGCATTTCTGGTTGGTTACTATTTATGCTTAGATTTTTAGTGTTCCGGGTACCACAGTTTTAATTTGGGATAATTATTAATTATTAAGGTAGAGAAATCCATTTCCTCTTGAATAACTTTTATATCCTCTCGTAATTCACATTATAGATAAAATATTAAAAATCATAAGTACATCATGACATAGCATCTTCTGAAGGAATTTTCTGGTAGAGGATACATTCATTTTTTATGGTAGAGGTATTAAAAAAAATTTTTTTTATTAACTTTTGATTATGGTTACCATTGTTACCAAGATGTCTACATGTCTCAAAAGTAACTAAAAAGAAAGGAAACTTGACTGATAATGAAAATCATGAAATAATTTCCTAAAACATTCAGTAACAGTACTCAAAGCCAAGAAACTTTATTTACCAGTAATATTTTCAAAACTTGCATTTGATTTTTCAAAGTTACACTCAGTTTTTAGTCATACAATAAGTATGAATAGTAAATCATGTGGAAATTACTTCAAAAGGTTTTAGCTTTAAAATCAAAAAATTATCAACTTCCTGCAATTATTAGATCTATGTTTTATTATGTTTAATTTTGCTTTAAATATATAAGTATATTAAATTAATCCTGTAGTATATAAAATCGTAATAAAATTTTATTAAGAGATCCTGAAACATTTTCACTGGATTACAAAATTAAGTGCAGCTTTTTCAAGACTTTTGTGAGTAAAGTTACAATATTATCTATGCCATGATAGAACTAGATTTACAAAAATTAACTCTAAAATTAAGTTTTAAATAAATATGTCAAAATTCAATATGGAGTTTTCGGTGGTCCCATTGATAAGTGTAATATGGTTACCATTTGAATGTTATTTATTTTGTTTCTAGTCAAAATGTGGTGGTTTACATCAAAACTCTTCAAAAATGCATTTTATTTAATATCAGGCATTAATGTTTTATCTATTCACTTAACCAAATAACTGCAAATATGCCACTGGGTCATATTGTAACTCTTTAATTCTTTCTGATTTGTAATGACTTTAATGGTGGCTTTATGTGTTGCAAGAAATCTTTTGGTAACAGATTGACAGTTATAAATACCCTTCTTAATTTTTTTCTCTCTGGCTATATCCTATGCTAGGTTGTAATGGAAGATTTAACAGTTTGTTGTTACAATAATTTTTAAGGGGTAAACTATAACTTTAAGGAAGACTTGTTTTTGACTTTTAGGACAGCATTTTAAATAACAGAAATTTGACTCAATATTGCGTATCCATATGCAGTAATAAATTTTGGGTGGCAATTTATGAGTAAATTATGTAACCTTGTTGATTTTGAATTCTGCAGCATATAAAAATTGACCACATAAAGTAGGTAAAGCATGACACATACAAAAAAAAAAGAACCAACACTTGGAGTGGTTAATTGTAGACACAAGGGAAAAATAATACTTTCAAGCTAGTAAATCCATTATAGAAAAAAAAAAATCTTCTCTATTTTTTATGCAACAGCAGCTTAAGTCCCACCAGATGTGCAGACTCCATGCAACAGCGACATTAGTACTTTCGTGAAATACGACCTGTCGCATAATCATTTAGCGACTTTTAAGTTCCTTGAATTTGCTTTAAATTCATGTTTTATATCTACTTTTGAAAATATCATCATTCATCATAAGCAAAAAGTGATCTTTTTCAGTTTTTTGTTGACCTTGTACAGTTGTTATCATGGTTGTGACAATTTTATCATTGTGTCTCTCTTCATGCACGTGAATGGAATAAATACAGGCTCATAATGTTCCAATTGTTTTCAAGTTATTATTGTAAATTGACAATTTTTTTGCTATTTTTCATAAAGACAGTATGTCGTTTTTTTTTTGGAAGAATGGGTTAATTCCTTGTTTTGCGATTAACTTTCTAAATAGCTGATTTATCATTTATATTCATCCTATTTGTTTTTTCTAGATGATTATTTAGTTTGAGAATTATGTGTACAATGTGCATATTTTCCTCCCAATTAGTATATCATTTTCTCAGAGTCACCGCTAAAGATACTCATTTGTATTGATAACAGGTATAAATTTTTCATGATTTAATTCTTACTGCAATAAACTTAACGGAGTAAGTTTGAGAAGTTGAATCTTTCAAAGGTTATAAGTTTTGCTTTCACTTCGTTTCTAAACATTGTTTCACATCAGGCGTTACCCTGTACCATCTTCAAAGTAAATTATGTATCTTTTTGTTCTTGGCAATTGTTTTTTTTTTTGTAAATTAATGTAATGATAAGATCAGAACTCTTCAGGCCGAGATTGTAGTTTGAATAGACAAAGTTTCAATTAGAAATTTTTTTTGAACTGACTGGGAAACAATGAATAAGTAGCTAATTGCACAAGAAATGTAAGGTGGCCAAACGGCTTGCAGAGCTCCAGTTGTTAACGCGCTATGTAGAAACAGCTCAATATTTATTTAAGATTTATGATTACGAATAGCTAGAGACAAGATTTTATGGTTATGTATATTTTTAGGCCCATTTCATTTTTAAAACAAGAGATTTTGGTGTTACTGTTTTTATGAACTCTTGTTTATTAATAAAGATAGCAAAATTTTCAACAAATACGACACTATGACACTTTCAACAAAATAGTTTAATTTTGACTTATACATGATGCACTTTTACAATATACCTAATAATTTGTAATAAGCATGTCAAACTATTGGGAACAATACAAATAAATCAGCAAGTATATGTGCGTTTGAAAAATGAACCAATGTCATAATGTAAAAATTATTTACTATTAACAGTTGCAAATATATATATATTTCAAATCTATTTATTTAGTACATACAGTTTTGTATTAACATCATAGTAAATAATTTACATTGATTGAATTTAATATATTAAAAGATCAAATTTTTAAAAATGGAATTGAGTTTTGTTAAAATATCCTGATTAATTTCATGATTTTATGTTGCATTTTGGTGTTTCATGGTGTATTAACTTCCAGTTTTGGTGTTGTATGGCATATTGAAATGATTTTTGATGTTATTTCAGCTTTATCGCAATTCACCATATGATCGTGTCCCTATGAATAGAATTTAAAAGCTATTGCACTTTCCAGTGGTGGTTTCGCTTCAGGTATTCGACAAGTATTCTTCGGGCAGCGAAAAAAAAAAAAGAAGCTAAAACTGGTGTGTTAATAGGAATATTTAGAAATGAAGATTTTGGTACACAGCATCATAGAGTGGGGTATGTGCATATCTACCACAAAATTATAGGCCCACCTCTTTTATGTTTCATAAACGCACGCTGAAGTCTGTATTTCAGTTGGGTCCTAGTTTGTAGAGGCGTGTGATGCGCTAGTTAGTCAGTGTAACTTATACGACTCTTGTGCTCTTAAAGTTCACGGCTGCCCCTTTAACGTTCTGTCCTGGAAAGCTTTCTCCCGAGTATTTTGCAGACAATGTGACAGTTCCATTTGTTTGTAATATAGTCATTTTTTTGTTCTGTTTTCTCAGTAATATTTCTTTAACTGTGGGTTTTCCAGTAAATGTTTCCTGTGTGTCATAGATGTAGAAAACAGTTCAAACAAATTAATGTGTATTTCCGTGAGCAAAGTGCCAAAGGCCAAATATTTTGTTGGATGAGTATTTGCAAACCTGTTTCGGTTCTTAAGGTCCGTTAAGTAATCTGGGAGATGTTTAAATAACACTATATGTAGGTACATAAATGTTTACAAGCAAACACAAATTTTTTGAAGTAAAAAAAAAAGCATGGACAAGGGTAACTATTTTAATGTTGTTCACGGTTTGAGTTTTTGTACAGGTTGAATAATATTGCTCATCTTGGCAATACTCAGGTTTAATTAAGGCCCGGTTTACCCTTAAAGTTGGGTGTTAGTTTTTTATATTTTAAAATATCATTAATTAATGAATGTTTATATGTATGTTCCACTATGAGCATTGCATTTTGTGTTTATTTTTTCCGCATATTTTGAGCCAAATACATGCTACACACTACTTGCTATTTGCAAAATGTCTGATAGTCATTCATAATAAATACTTTTTGTTAGACTAATGGCATATCTGTCACACTATTAGTTAATTTTCTGTTTCTTTTGTAACCAAATTTAAAAAAATATTTCTTCATAAATACTCGCAAATAGCAAATGCATAAAATATAAATATAAGAAACAAATTTTTTCTTATATTTTATTTCTTGGTTTTCTCCTGTCTTATTATTTTTTTTTTATCAATATTGGCAATATGGATAGTGTCAATTGATGTTCAAATGTTAAAGATGCATTTAAAAACCTACACTTGCATGAGTGTTTGGATATGTGTGGTTGCAAGTAAAGGTATTTGGACGTACACAGCCAAGGGCTGATATTGTTCAACACAGCGTGGCCTTAAATTTAATATTTTCAATAAGATAAGCTGCTTTTCAGTAATTTGACTCAAAAGATTGATTCTGATTAATAGCATTTATTTGGACTGTTATTCAGTAGTGAAAATTCTGCAAACATTACTTTAAGACATTTTGACAGTTGTTTGTTTGGTGATAAGTGCAATGTCATGCAAACTACTTTTGTTGTGATTTATTGTAATGGTGCATATATTTAGATAGCAAACAAAACCGATTCTAACTTTTCTTTCCTTGAAGTTAATTTTTT